>NW_009605981.1:0-39171 GCF_000690535.1 Cariama cristata | reverse complement strand
GAACACATTTTGCTAGGAGACATGCATAAACATTAACATTTACATAGACTGAAAATAAGCCTCTGTAGGTAGGGTCCAGTGAGACAACTCATGATGGATGAACACCAAATTGGCAGCTCTCAGAGTGATTTTTTTAAAATACAAAATAATATTCACTCAAAAGAAAAAAATGGGTTTCCTTAGTATGTTTTCACTCATATCTTCCACATCCCTACTATAAATGAATCTACTGATCCCTGTCAGTAGATTCACAACTTTTTGTTTGTGGAAATGGGAGTCTGAGATTATTTATGAAAAAAGATTTTTGAACTTGAAAGAAGTCTTACTAAGGATTCAATTTTAGGATTTTGTATTGCTCTACCCATTGCAGGATCCCACCTGCTGACTCAGAAGAGAGGCTGTGCCTATACTGAACATTTTCATTGCTATACAAAGACAGAAAATAATTTTGGTGTGATATTCTGGCTTCACATTTCCCAAATACATTGAACAAACAACTCAGTGTGATGAAGTGAGTATTTCTCCTCTTCCAGGTGATTTCAGATTCTGAGTATACCATCATAACAAAATTAAAATTATGTGGTAACTTGGACTTGCATCCTACTAGCTCATGTAAGCAATCTGCTCTTTCACCTGGTATTTAATATGATATGTTTTCAGGTCAGCCAAGAAAGAATTACGACAGTCACTTAAAGGTACTGAAGTATTAAAAAGCAAGAATATTAACCTGCTAAAGGGATTTAGCATTCCTCTTCTAAAATTGTAGGTTATTCCTAATTCAAAACCATTTTTGACAGAGCACTCATCTGGCCAAGGCTACTTAGAGCTTGTAGCATATCCTGAAAGATTATATACACAAAATAATTTCTGCACTGCTAGTAAAACAATGGCCAGAGAATGGCACCATTTGGCGCTCTTCCTAAATTAGTCACAGTAGTTAGATGCAGCACAGCAGCTTTCATGACCAGACCAAAAGAGTGTGAGTTTCATGTGTCACTATGCACAATAGGGTGGAATTTGGTCTATTCAAGTCACTTACTAGCTTGGATCAGTTAGATTTATTTCTGGTTGCAATGAAGTGGAGAGAGAAATCAGTCCATTTTGTGGCACTTAGCTATCTAAAAAAAAAAAAAAAATCAGTAAAATACAAATGGAAACTTACGGAAATGCGTATTTTTTTTTTTAAGAACTAAAAGGCTTACATAGTATTAACCCTTAGAATTGTTGTTATCTCAGGAATTCAACCAATTCAGGTCTCACATATCTGCCAAGAGTATTCAGGGAGGATCACACTAGAAAGGCATCTAGTGAATTTTCTCATTCAAAGGCTGATCTGGGAAATATATTAAAAAGAAATACAAGTATAATGACCAAACTCATTTAATTGACTTTAGTGGGTCCTGGTTTCAAAGATTACTTGTGCGTATCACTAGGAGCAACTCTGAAGTTCACTTCGGAAGCTAGGTTGAGTATGATGTGCTATTATGTCAATAAATGACAACAAAAATCCTGTTTATACATGGCCCTTGACGTCTTGCCAGAATTGACAGATGAGGCCAGTCATCTCTATTCTAGGAGGTGCGAGAATAAATTTGGACTAAAGTACACAGCTTTCTGGGCAAGTGCATTAATATGTAGGCAGACCAGTAATCCCTTATACAGAGGCTGGCTGGCCTTTGGGTAGACTACAAAAGTGTAGCAGTCGAATGCATGTTTTTCTGGAACCACTAAAGCTATTAGCTGGTGATTCAAAGCCTGGAACATTTGGAGACTTGCACACCACGTATATAAACAACCAAGGAATAGAAAAACACTGTGTACAATTCAGATATAAAAGGACCTTTCTGATGTCCAGAATCCCCAGTAAGCATGGAAGTACAGAATGTGTTTTGAAATCATTTCCATTTCATAATACAGATGAGTCATCTAAGCGGTGATTATTCCAAGAATTTCCATTTTTGCTAGGATTAATCCTCTGAGTTGCTTAGTACCTCAAAACTCTCCGACTGCAAGTCACTAATGTTAGCATGGCAGCGCATCCTAAAATCAAGCCCATGTCATTTCCATCTTCTGTTGTCTTACTAAGTAGATCCGATGGAAATCTGCCAGTGTAACTTGCATTGTGTGAAACAGATGAAGGCATAGATACACGTTGTCCCCATGTGAAAGTCATGCCATGCCACGAGGAAGGTAAATCTTCCTAACATTGGTATATATATACACCTCCATACCACACATGGCTAAATATCTATAAAAATATACATAAATTTAAAACATTTTAATGATCTCAATATATTGGATAGATAATTCTGGATAGAAACAGAGACACAACAAATAAGATTAAAGACATTTTTTAAACAAGTATCAAATTGGCATTCATTAAAGTGCAGCATTTTTATACATAATTTTAAAACTAGGTTCCCAGGTCTTCAGGAGCAATACAGTCTTATTGTAGTCTGTGCCACTAAAAATTAGTAGAACTTAAATTTCACAAGTCACCTGTGAAAATAAGCCGTGCTCCTTGTCATTTAAAGTTTTTAAAGTGTAATTTAGGTTTCAAAAATTACACTTCTGAATAAGCTAACAGGACCCAAGGTTTGTTTCACACAACTCATGAAGACCGTATCTATCTTTGTGATTTCATCTGTTTTAAGACTGCTTGATAAAGTCAACATTCTTTCAGAAGTCTTTGTTTTGCCATTAGCAGTTAATAGGAAAATGTATTTTGGTGCCTGATCTTAAAATATTACTCGACACTTATTTGAGCATCTTTGACACAGAGAGGAAACAGCAGAACATGTTTGTTTTGCTTATGCAGTCATCTCCTTTGTTGCATTCTCTTTCTTTTCTCTGTGGAGTCACTGCAGTCTGATAACTCACATTGAATGCCAGGATACTTCAGTCAGTGTTCCAGTTCTGCAACTGGCCTTGTCTATAGCCTTGAGAAAGTAATTTGACTGCTCTTGGTAATACACTTTCCTCATCTATAATTCACTGCTTTGAGTCCATAAAATTAATGCACTGCAAGTTCTTTTCAGTTTTTTTTTTTTGTGTTCTAGTTTTGTATTTTTAAGTACTATATGCATCACAGTACTGACAATTCTTTTTTAGTCTTTGTAAAGCCCTTTGAGATTTACAGATGTTGACAAAACCAGACATTCTAACACTGGAATAGTTTAATTTTTTTTTCAGGTCAAGTATTGCTTATGCAAAAAAAACCCAAACCAAACAAACAACCCTCTGTGTAGAAGATGGAGAGATAAAGGTTATATTGCATACCAGTTTGATATTCAAGGTACTCTAGAGTGTCAGCTGGAGAAGGCAAAGAAAAATCCTTGAACCCTTAAAGTTGCAACAGAAACCATCAACAACCTTGTGGACTGATTTAGTCCCACCAGTCCTAGGAAATTCTCCCATGTAATGCAGAATTGGCCCTGCTATACATACATTAAGGTTAAGGGATATGGCTATAACAGAGTTATTTCCCTGGAAATTAATTACTTATAACCCATACATATTAAATGTTACTTCTTACATTGTCCTAGATGTTAACTATGACTTACCTTACATGGATCTGATTGACTCAAATTAAGAAAATTCTTGTTCATACCCTTGGCTATAATCCTTTCAACCTCCTTGCTCTTGGTTTCATCTGGTTTTACCTAGCATGCAGTGTGAATACAAAACTGGTAAACAGATTGATACAAATCTCATAAACACTAGTAACCACAAGCCAGAGCAAAGGTATATTAATGATATAGGCTGAGTTTAAATTAAATCTCTTAAAGGCCATCTTAGCTACTCTGTGCAATAAGAATGGAAATTATTTTAGCTGATATCCTAGTAGTGTGACCCATGGCTATGGCATCTGAATATAATTTGATCCTTTTCATACAATGACATCATTGTGCTTTAAAGAAATCTTCAGGTTCCACTTTAGCAGGGGTAGTTGAGTTAATATCTCTATGCATACAAACAGATGCGAGAAACAGGAGTTTATGAGAAGATTTATCACTCTTGAGAGATAATTAGGTCTCATAATACACAGTTACCCTCAGAACAATATTGTACACTTCAGAAGTAGAAATGTTTACAGGTGGACTGCCTGGACAACCTCACTAAGCATTTAAGCGTACTTCTCTCTGCAATCTGAGTTTATATCCAGTTATTATTGTATACGGTGTTATCTTCTTATGCTTCTTAGAAGTTTAGAGGATTAAAAAAAAATACTCACAGAGCCAAAATTAAAAACTGCATCATCTGTGACTATCTTCTTTCCACATATTAAACAATCTGGATCAACGATATTCCTAAGAGAGAGGGAAACCAGTAATTTTAAAGTTCTTGGATGTGCTGCTTCTGGGCAACTATTCAATCAAAATAAAAATGTGTGCAACTGTACTTTGTATCAAACTCTCTTCTCAGTTTTACTGGGAACCAAGCTGATTTGTGCCAGGAGCCGTGAGAAGGAAATTTGGCCCTTCATCTGCCACTTTCCTGGAGGCAAAGCAAGCTTTTTAACTGTCAGATTCAGTCATCAAATGCCAAAGTAACATCTGTTGTAAATCTACCTAAGTTATAGTAGACATTGATTCAGTCTACTGTGTCTTAAATACAAATAATGAATGGCACGCATATTATTTAGGAACTTTTTTTAACAAGAAAGCAGAGCATAAAAATAGCATCAGTTAATGTCAGGAATGGAAATGCAGGAATTCAAAAAAAGAGTACAAAAGGAAAAACCTAGGGAATAAAATAGTTTCTTTCAAAAACAGCGTATGAAATGGCTGCATATATTTACAAAGCTGTACAAACAACATTTTATACCAGCAGGCAAAGATTATCCATACTAGCAGAAGAGCAAGACTCTCTTCACACCTGTTTAACCTCCAGCTCCTCCACCAGGACTGAGCATAAGGTGGCCACTGCAATGCAGAACAGCCACTAGCCATAAGGTTAGAGCCCCTTCAACAATGCAGTTTTACAAACATTGTGTAAACTTCCCACTTAGGCACAGTACAGTTTTGTTTGCAGTGACTGATGAATACTGAAAATATTTACTATTATTATTTTGTATGATAGAATTACCTTAATAACCAGATGACACAAGACATACAGTGACTGTGTCCACATGGTATCTGTGCTGGATTCTGCAGAAACATTTTGCACAGAGGACAAATGTGTATGGAAGAAGCATTATTCGTGTACTTTTCCATAGGTTCTTCAGAAGCACGTGATCTACTCATGGCTTATGCAATGATGCTTGACATCAGATCTTCCAAACACAGAGGTGCTGTAGTATGTTCTCTTATGAAGAGAAACTGAAAACTTTAGTCTAAAGCCATCACTGGTTTTTGCTGTTATACTTGTAGTTAAACTGCAGACATTAAGATAATCCTGAAGAAAAAAAAAAAATTTAGCATTGGACATACACTAAAATAAACTGCCAGTCAATCAACATGTACTAATAGCATACTTAAATGCAAATGAAAAATGTAAGGATTGCAGTAAGAATTTACCTAACCAAACCAATCAGAAGGCTGGAAAAATAACAACTTGTTCATTCCCAAACCATACAAATCTGAATTGTGAAGACACAAATGAAGTTAAAAGGAAAGATGAAAAAGCAGTAATTGGTATTCTCTAATAGGCATCATTCCATATGTTGCCCTAAAAACAGCCTCAGGGGAGCTGCCTCCGAAAGTTTGTTCTGGTAAATCCTCCTCCAGTGCTACAAGTTTGCAGGAGTAGAGATTTCAAGACAGAAGAGACAGGCTGAAGGAGTGTAAGAGTGAAGAGACAGCATTGCAAACCAGAGACTCCTATGGTTAGCTCTTACAAATTTAGAAACAGGTTGCCTTTCTATGGTTCTAGATTTTATTTTATTGTTTTTCATTTCCCTAATTTCTGTTCCTCATATCTATTTTATACAGGGTTTATTAGTTTACATGTTGTTTCTCTGGGCTGCTACTGCACATAATTTGCTACCAATACTTTTTAGCATTGCAAGATTTCTTCATGCAAAGGAATTACATTAAGCATCCCTACCCGTGCTTCTAGATCAATGTCTTTTACTGCAATACTAAGAATTCAGAGAACCTCACAATGTCATTGTCAGCACAACGTACACAGTGGTAAGAAGCTTTTGAAATGAGTGGACCATATAAAATTAAACCACTGAGTAACCAAGTCTGCTGAAATATCAAGTGTCTACGCTAAAAATCACAAACTCCAGGAAATTCTAAGATGAAAACATCTTCTGTTTCATGTAACATGTTTTAACTTCTAGCTTAAGTGTCACTCACTAGATGCTACTAGGTAGGTGATGCACTTGCCAGAAAATGCCCAGGTTAATTCAAGAAAAGGAGGACTTTGTTAGGCTGAATTTCCTTATCTCTGTGGTTTTAAGCTGCTTTTAGACTACATTATCTCTGTAAAAGGCAGGAAGCAGCATTAAAGTACACTTCCGATTCTGAGTTCTCAAGTATCACATTTCTCCATAGGCAGAAATGGGGTAATTGTGCGATTCTTAAAGTGAGTACTGCACCATGACCCCTTGGTTGATTCGCTCCTTGCAGCCTCTCTTATGCTCAGAACTCTAGACTGATCAGAAAAGACTTTGCAACTTCTGCCCATACTTTATGACACAGCCCTGACTATGATACCATCTCTGGAAAACCTAAAATTTGTCCAAGAATCTGAGAGATTGTGGGGTGGTTACTGTCTTGCAGGCAAATTTCTTTGACAAATAATTTGAGTGATATGAAGAAAAAAATTTTGCCAGCAGACATGAAATTAACATTGTGGCACTACACATGAAAATATGGGGTTTTTTTTCCATTCACTCGGAAATGAGTGCAGCTTTTTCAGTAGCTGAACTTCTGAAAAATTATTTTAAAAATTTGGTTGGGTTGGGGGGGGGGGGTGGGAAGTCAAGTACTAATATTTATAGGACCTATATGAAAATGATGTTCTTGTGCTCCCTCTGCTGTTTCTGTCACAGTGGAGAACTGGGAGTGTGTTTCAAGAGCTGTGTATATTCCTTCATATACTGTAAGAATACTCATGCCTAAATAAAAAGGGGAGTAACTTCTCCTGGCAAAAGAACTTTCAAAAATAAAGAAGCATGGTGTAAAAATTAAGGCTAAAAAGCATTATGTATCTGGAAAGCAAGCTTTTACGCACGATATAATGCCATGGACATACCTGGGCTTTCTTTAAACTAACATTAAAGTCTGTTCCATTAAGAATACTAACAAAATATAATTCCACATGAGTTCTGAGTATTACTGTAATTTAAGTTATGCTATTGTTATTTAGTATCACAATTGTTCAAACAATTTTTACCAAGACTACAGGATTAGTATCCAAAATACGGTCTAAAATACAAGCAGTGAGAAACATAGTTAGTTTTTAAATAATCTGTTTTCTCTACACAGATGGATGATATACCAACACTATTTATCAGAAGAAACACCAAATGCAAGAACATAAAAAAAAATTTTAAATGGGTTGAAATATTTCATATAACAAATAATAATTAACAATGTCTGGAAAGAGAACTTACCAAACTGACTGAAATGCTTTGCACATCATCAGCAAGGGGAAACACTAGATTTAATCTCTCTCAAAGTGAGATTCCCCTGTATCACGTGCTTGTTTTTTCATTGTCGTAGCATGACTATTTTCTTTTCAATACTTGGTTTAACATTGCCTTCTTTTAACCTTAGCCTAACAACATTTACATTAGTGTAAGGGGATTTTTCTCATATTATTAAGAGACCGAATCAGCTGCAAGAGGGTATAATTTCTACTTTTGAAATCTAAAAATCAAGATGAAATTTTCTTGATAACGGTTTTGCAGAGAAATACACCACAGACAGTTCCACCTTTGTGAATATGCAAATTACAGAATAGTTACTGTATTCTGAATATTAGTATTAATTTAAAAATACCTCTTATAAAGCAGGACCATATTAACTTTTTTCATCATAAAAGGCCTGACTTGAAGATGACATATAAGCAAAACAATTAGCGGTCTTCTATCTACCATAAGCAAGGAAGACAAGGTAGCAGACTGCTCAACTTGTTTTAATATACATAACAGACTTTGCAAAAAAAATGGTTAAGTAAACTAACACACCCCTTAAGATCTTCCTACGCTTAATGGGAGTGGAAAGTTATTGCGTGACTTCCTTATTTGTAAAATATCAAGGTTTTTATAAAAAATAGATTTGCTTTTGCAGCATACCTATGCAGCACTTCAGAAAAATGCTTTTTGTCTCTATAAGACAAACTGTCATGGCATGTCCAAATCATTCTGTTGGCTCTTCTCAAAAAAATTCCTTAGAAAACACTAATAATCCTCTGAATACACTACTGCCACTTCACAAATAATAACTGCCTGTCCAGATTCAACAAACTTGTAATAAAAGTTCTCTCTTTCATACACAAGTAAGATTTTAAAAAGCTCCTTACTGAATGTTTTACTTATCTGGAGAACTTTCCATGCCAAAATGCTTTGCAAATGAGAGTATCTTCAACATATATAAGCATCACTTCATAACTGAAATCTCACCAGGTATAGTTAAGGTCTTCCTGATTGTTTTTTAACATCATCAATTCAGTTTATTTTTTATAAAGAGTTAAGTTGCACTTAACAGTTTCAACTTATAGAATATGAACCGTAAGTTTCCAAGATGTTGCATTTCCATTGCAGGGGCTGGGGGTTGGTTGCTTGAGAGACATTGTAGTGTTTCAGTACACTGTTAACGTAAATTTTTGCATTTCAGACATGGACTGGAAGAAACTAATTTATTAAAACTTAGTAAATAACGTAAATTTTTGCATTTCAGACATGGACTGGAAGAAACTAATTTATTAAAACTTAGTAAATCTTCAGGACTGTTTAAGTCAAAAAGATCTATTACTCCAACCACATGTTGAACGAAAAATGTCACTCAATATGTTAAGATAAATGCCTGGATACTAGCTTAGGTAAAAAAAAGCAAGACTTCGTCATCTGCAGCCCTAAGGGAATTAAAAAAACACAGTGGGGTCAGGAGTACCTGACTTCAGTATGGCTCTTGGCATAATCTAAAATAGCTTTAGGGGTTCTCTTCCATGATTCTTACACTACAGTACTTTAACAAAGTTGGGAACTGAACATTTAAAATAGTCACTATAAAGGAACTGGGGCTGCAGTAAGGTTTTTGTCCTAAATTCTTGGATCTTATTGTGCTAGGTCAGATATATTTTATTTTTTTAAAATTGGCAACAATTAAAGTTGTAACAAAATTATTTGATAAACAATTTTATTTTCTTTTTTTTTTTTAATGAAGGAAGGGTTATGTTTTAATAAGACATCAGATTTTAATGCTTCTAAATGTTATTCTGGCACAAGACAGTACTTTCCATGTTTGTTTTTACAGTCGATCCACTTCATCTGACTTTGAATGTCTTTGCAGTATTCTGCCTTATTCTCCCATCCAAGCTTAAAAATCATACTTTGAACATTACTATGTTATAAGAACGTGGCTATGAAATACAAGCAAAGACCCTTTTTCAAGATGAACTATTAATGAATGTTAAGTTCTGAAAAGAATTACTAAACAGGTGAGGATTTTTTTTTGTATGAGATTTGATCTATATTTTTAATTTAAAAAATTTCCAAGTAAATCAACAGCCACTGATGATGAGATCTTCAGCAAAATCTTCCATTGTATTTAAAAACTCCTGACAAAATGTACATGCTGTATTTGAAGGCCACCACTCAATCCAAGTGCGGGAGTCCAAAGGGTACTGGAATCTAAGAAGACAACAGAAAACGATCATTTGCTACTAAGATCTGGGGAGGAAAACGTCAAAGAAATTACAATATGAGATTGCTTGCTTTGTGTTCATAATCCTGTTTTAAATGTACACACCTGAAAACACATTGTGTAACTATTGGTCAAACTAATACTTAAAAAATTACATCAATTATATATTACATAAGAATTATTACATACAGACACTTGCCACCTTACAGCACACTTAAAGATTAAATCTCTGCATATTCTGATAGTGAATTACTTACTTGAAATTGTAACCAATGCTTATCTTTAAGGCTTCTTTTCCCATGATCAAATACTGCTCTCCTGGGCTCAATTCAACATCTGTACAGGTCTTCTTTTTAACAAAGGTTATTTCATCATTTTTTTGAGCAAAAGCCTGCCCTGAAGTAGAATGTCAAGAATTGGAAAATTTCACAAAGAGAATTTCCAGTAATTCGTATATTAGACAGAAAACACCAAACTGTGTTCTACAGTACAGCACAGCCAAGGGATCTATTTGCCACTATGTAACAGGAAAATTTGATGATATAAAACATGTTTCTTGTAAAAGTTTTAAATTAAATATGAACAGTAAATAAGCCTCGTGCACATTAAATAATTTTATATTATAGTAATTATACAGACATATCGGGTGCTTAAATTCAGAGGAAAAATGAGTGAATATCAGCTTCACTTCTGCAGAACAGAGCAGCGACCTCTCCTGAAGGTAAGACAAGTGAATGCCCAAGAATATTCTAAAGTCCTTTCTCCCAGAAGCAGAAATGTGCCCAACCAATAAAAATCTGAGAGAAGTTAAGGCATGGCATATCCTTGCATACTACCCCACTTCAATCCTTGTATATACAGTAAGGGAGGACATTCAGTGGAATGAACGAGACATTTAAACGACAGCTTACAACTGTATTAATTGATTATGGAATATGTTCACCTTGTTTTGTCACATAAAAGACATTTAACTGATTACAGTTTAGGTTTGTTAACAACAGCTATAATAAAGAAAAGCTGTTTAAAAACATAAAACAAAGACTGCCTTTCTCAGGACACAAAAGAATTCTCAAAGGCTGTATTTAAGACTACGGTTTTCTACTCTCATGAAATGACTAGGTTTGACTGCAGATTTTTGTCAGCTGCTTCAGTGGTCTCAACCAGACAGCTTTTACTCTAAATAAATTGTTAAATGGATTAAGAACAGGACACACCTCTTTTATAGAGATCCAGAAGAGTTGCAGAATACTTTACAAAATAACCTTCTTCACTGCGAGATAAGATGTTCACTTTATAAACTGCAGAACAACACAAACCAAACTTTTTGTTATTCCTTGTTCCTGCAATACATACTAAACATCTTTCAGATGCTCAAATGGAGAATATAATATCCCTTACAATACTAATTTCTGGGAAAACAATGTTTATAGCTATACACTATATGGCTAAGAAACATTAACAAGTTCTACCAATGCTCTCATCTGATGCCCCACAGCTTCATCTGACCCCAAAGCCACATGATCATGTTAGAACAGTACCAAGCAAGAGAAACACAGTGCTTATTACCAGAACTCATCAGATCAGGCTCACAGGTGCACCAACCCTGGTTATGTGACTTTTATTCAGCAGAGGGTATGGGCAGCACTTACTCTTTGCTCCAATATGTCACCTTCATATACTGTATGCCACTGTCAAGCCTACTGAAGTTTAATCACTAAAGATCTAATTGGAGCAAAATGTTTTGCAGCTGTAGTAAACAAGTAAACATTTCAGTTAGAGCACATGAAATAGGCAATGACAATTCCAATATTACCATATGCAATATCATTCTGGCATGCAGCTTCTCTCCTGGTATCAGCAGTTATTGACCGATCTAGTCTCTCTTGTACTTTACTACACTCAGCTACATTGAGAAAGAAAAAAGCCAGTGTTAAGACAAGGTCATCACATGTCCTCAAATAAAACATCATGAACCTCTACCTGTTTGGGATAATCTGCTGTAACTGAGAAACACCATAATGATGGGATTGCATGCTGGAACAATGAATATTTAAAATACAAAATAACACCCTCAAATCACCTGAACTTAATCCAGTCAGACATCCGTGATCATACTCCACATTTTTTTTTCATTTGTTTTTTAATTGTAAAATTTGGAGAGGACAAGAGCTGTGTTCTTATGAGGATTTTTTTTCCCCTTGTGTTTAGTGTGGTTCTGTCCAAAGCACTACGCTGCATTTTCCCACCAAGTGAAATGGGAAAACATCTTAAAAATAGTTTACCTTCCATGCATTTACATTCATCTCCTTCACACAATCTCACAAGTTTTTCATTTCCATAGGGGTTATAAAGTACAGTGCACCTTTTATCTAGAAGATCCAAAAAGAAATAATAAATACATATAGAAAATCAAAGTCCAAGAAGTCAGCACTGAAACTCTGTGAGTCAAAAGTTGCCTGAGCTTAAAATAACAAGGATTAAAAAGCTGTTGAAGAAGGAAAAATGTAGTCTTTAAGGAGGAATAAAGAGTTAAAAGACAAACATGAATTTGAAGACATGGAAAACATACCTGGTGCATGATATTCATATACAGTGAATGTGGCAGGATTTAGCATTCCAACCCGGAAAAGCTCACTTACTCGGAACGCAACACAGAGAAAATTATTAGCTGGCACCTGTTTGAAAGACACATGAATTAAAGAGGTCTAAAGGAAACAAAATTATTCCAAAGAGTTAAGGTAGTGCTTACAGTTATGAAAAGGGTAACATACAGAATCTATCTGCAGAATAACATGCCCATCTTTTATCTCATAATCTGCTATCAACTGATCAACTCCACTTGCAAGCTGTAGGGGAGAAAAACAGAGAAAAATCTTTTATACAAGTTATACATTTTTGGATGATCTTGAAGGTTTTGTAATCAGCAGCTTTAACATAATTTTGAGATGTAAAAAACCCCTTATTTTAGGGTTGCCTCTTTATAGTGCTCATACTCTCACTTGTTTTTTTCGTTTTCTTTTAAGGAAATCATCCTTTTACTCATTACATGAAGATAATAAAGAGCTAATTAACCTTAAAAGATTACTTGAGTCCATGTATAGTATCCTATTTAAATCCTATAAGTGCAACTCTAACTGCCTTTAAAACTCATGTGCTTGTCAATAGGAGCTGGATGGACACAAGCACTATAGTTAAGATTCAATTCACAAACTTTAGGCAATTTATAGTTAGGTGTGTATACTAACAGTGTTCCCTTTACAGTAAGCAGATATAGCAACTCCAGAGGTTGATTCACACTACCCTAACACAGACAACAATCACTCTCTATCTGGTCTTGTCTTTCCACTAACAACAGAGGGAGCCTAAATGTCAAACTTTAACTAGAAGTCTAGCTTCTGACTCTATCAAAAATCCATAACCTAGATTTAAGTAGATTATTCTCATTAGTATTAGAAGTGTTTACAACCAATAAGGATATAAGTCTGCACTACTATTCTAACAGAAAAAGATGAAGAAGAGTAAATATTATAGCTCTGTCAATAAAACTTCAGTACCAGAAAAAAGTTCTGTAATACTTACAGTAGATAAGTCGTCTGTATTTGCTTCCAACCCACTAACCAAACCTATGTCCATCACAGCATGAGCAGACGCTGACTGCGGCTCTCTCACACTGGGCCTGTACCTAAAATAGATTAAAAATAATATTAGTTAAACATAACTGAAATAAAAAAGAAATCTCAAATGTGATCCCAGAAAAACCTAAGGAAAAAATCTATCAACATTTAGACCGCAGTAAACCCATAATGAAGCAAAATAGTCCAGATGAATCATTTCAGATTTATGCCAATATCATGCATGAAGAAGCTTTTCTTAATACTTATGTTCCAGGAGAAGCCATATATAAATTAAAAAAAACCCAAACCCTCCCAAAGGGATCATGACCTTTGGTTCTAACTCTATTTACACACATACATTAAAGTGAAGAAAGGAAGAAAAGAAGAGCAGAAGACCAGGTACAATTATTAACAAACAAAAACATTTTAATCTCTTAAAAAATAAAAGAAATTTAATATAAACATGTCACTTACTGTAGTATTAAAACAATAACTAAGAAAAAACCCAAAGACCAGAAAGCCTCTGTAACATTCTTAGATTAATTTCATAATGCATACGTAGACCCACAGTGCATTTGCTTTGCACTGTTCCAATTCCTTAACATGTCAGCTGGGAATTCCACCTTTGCAAGGAGGAGCATTGAATGTTAGGAAATCCAGCACATTTAGAACCAGAATTTGGTTAAATGAAACCTTTAGATGCAAAACATTGGCTCAATCACCGGGGAAAGAAAAAACCCAACCAACTAAAGAAAAAGCCCACCAGCTGCACTTACTTTGCACAAGCCTCTAAGCGCCCAAGTGGCCCACCATCTTCTTTTCTGTAACCTTTTCATATGAAGTAGAGTCAAGTAAGTAATTTTATACCTCTTCAAAAGCAGCAATCCAAAATTCTCATAAAGCATTTTCATAATTGAAAGACAATTCTTTAAACTGTTTTGGTGGCTATTTTTACAGGAACTCATTGTCTAGCCACAAACAAGTAACATTATACTTCTTTTATAATTTAGGTGAAATGATAGCTTTAATGCTTCATGTAGTTTATTGTGTACTTATGCTATTAAAACTACTTCATGGTAAAAGCTCAGAATGTAGTTATATACCCTACTGTAACTGGACTAGAACTCTCAGTACCTTGTAGAACTCACTGTAACTCCCCCATCATATTTCTTTCTTCTGCTAGAAGTTTGTATACTTCACTCCCCCAACTGCAAAAACTCTTCCATAAATGAGTAAAAATGCACCTTATAGAAATACATTGAAAATTAATTCTATTCACAAAAAGGCAAGTTTCAAGAAAGGCTAAAAAAGGCTTCTAGCAATTTCTTTCCCAGTTTTGCATTAAGAAAGTTGAGAATTTATTAGTTTCATTCTTAGTAACAAATACTTCATTAAAAAAAGTAATTTTCTTTTTTCCTCCCTCCCTTGCACTGACCTCAGTAGTAGTATTTAAAACCATATTAACCCTTTACCATCATCTCTCTTTGGAACAATCTTCAATTCAAAGTTACATGACTCTTCAGAAGTACCGATTGTATTATATACTGTCCTCACCTACACACATACAAATAAATTAAACAAAACAGAACCAGTAAACAATCCTCAAAACTGGCATAAAACTGTGAAAACTTACAATATGGAGAATAGAATACCAGTAAAAACAAGTCTGTACAGCATGATTAGTTTTGACGGACGCAAAGCAGAGCAAATAAATGATCAGCACAGAAAGAAATGGGGAATTCTTGAGCAAAACCACACCACTCTTGGTAGTCGTATTTACAAGACTAAAAAATACTATCCAAATAAGTCCTGATATTTTATGAATATAGATACTAGCACAAAAGAATATGTACATTTCAGGTGTTATTAAGTTTGATGCTAAAAGAGGCTATAAAAGTTTAGAAGAAAATATATCATGGCAACAGCTTAATATTTAGGCACACAAAAAGTATTCCTTTAAATATTGCAAGAAAACAGTTTTTCAATGACACTGCTTAATAAACTAGGAGTAAATGCCAGAGTAACAGAGAATTAAGGAATTTCTCAAAATTTATCACTAATTTGAGTCTTCCTTGTTTGGCTGTCTAAGCAGAGACAGTAACAATTTATAAGCATTAAAACTAAGTTGATCATATATTCAGATTTATGGAACAGAAAACTTCTGATGAAAAGAAGAAACTTTACAACTCCTCTCTCATTAGCCCTAAGTCATACAATGGCTTGTACTTTATCTAAAATATAACCATAATGACATCCATCACTTCAGTCTAAAGGTAAGGGCAACAAATGGAATAGTTTATGAGAAATTTCAGTTTCTTTTTCGATGTTGATATTAACAAACCAGAGATTCCATTTAAAAAAATTAGTTGCATGCTTACATTTACTGTAGCTATGCCAGTGCTGCTTCCAGTGCTTACATATATGTCATCATCCAAAGGTACCTAAAGGATTGATGTTAAACAAGAAGTTATAATAATAAAGATAGTGCTATTAGCAACAATTCAGGGTAGATAATTTACTTGTCTTCTCTACATTTTAAATACATATTAAGGCCTGATGCTACAAACAGATTCTACAAAACATAGGAACAAGGAGAGATACTAAATTTAAATGAATTTTCAAATGCATTAAAATTAGCAGATAAGCACAGTCCTTAAACATTTGCTATACCAAATTGCTACCAGATTATTAAAAGAAAAAAAGCTACTTTAGTAGCAAATTCAAAGTTCAAATAATTATTTAACAAGTTGCTAAGAATTCTGCTTTCATTTTTCAAAAGCAATACTATTCACTCACTGTCATAGTTCTTCCCACAAAATTATCTTCTGTCAGTTTAAATACGTGAAGGTCTCCATAGTTTTTGTATGCTACCTTAACATTCATGTCCAAATTAAGCCGTTTGACAAGAAGGGAATATTCAGTCAAGGCCTCGAGGCCATTAATTGTGTCCTGCAGAAATCAATTGTAAAGAATTAATTCCAGAAATTAAAGAGAAGTGAAAATGTATTACAAAGCAATTTATTTTCTGCTACTTAAACATGATTAGCTAGTAATGTTTACCATTATTTGTAAACAGCTTAGCAGTGTCTTAGCAGTACACTTAACATGGTGGTAACATATTTAGCGCTATACTCATAGACATATTTGTGCAATTTAAAGAAATGCATGCAAGTACTAAAAATGAAGCCAACAAATAGCAATAAACAAACACAGCACTCAGTTTCTTCATAGATTTTTAATAATTTAAGAAAAGGGAGGCTGCATGAATTGGAATATTCTAGATAGTATGACTAGTTGATAGTGTATTAGAAATACGGCAACTTTCATTTGACTTTTAGTCTATTCATGCATACTAATGCAGTTTTGACAATGAAAAAATGCATACCTTCTTATACTGCATTCCATTTTTGTGGAAAACGATAATAAACATGTCATGAAACAAAATATTCCATTTTATAAAAAAATTGGCAAAACAGTTTTCCTTCAATGATTCTTTTAATTCAGCAAATCGGAAGTCAGTGGAATCAGCTTGCAAATTTCTGTTTATAATAGACTTCATGAAAAGAAGTCGTATTTCCCGAAACAAAGAATATTATGGCAACAGAGTCATTTGATACTAATCCCATACATAGGGCACTGAAGTTGTCAGTGTGGTCATCTAATGATATTACCCCTCTTAAGATGTCTCAGATTTTGGTACCTGAAGATGATAACAAAATATTTAAAAGCTCACCTGAGTTGAATAAAATCCTCCACCATATCTTTGTTCTTCAGACAACCATTTGATGATTGGATTAGCATAGTTTTTGTCCCCTCTTAGCAAAGCAGTAAGCAAGGCATATGCTGTCGTTTCAACCATTTGTGCAGTAACAGAGCTGGGAGTGTGTTGGTCTACTGTTTTTAAAGTATCTTTCCAAAAACGGTAAATAGGAGGGTCACCTACAGAAGTATAAAAGGAAGGTTTCAGATTGAAACAGAGCACAGTTCTCTCCAAACTGCACAAGGTGAAGTAGTGCCTACACAGGTCAAAGAGAAAAGGAGGAACTCACTCCACATTTAACCGGAGGTGAAGATACACTTCCCTTACACTAATAAGTCTGACATTTATACTACAAACTGATGATAATATCCGAATATTGCTGGTCCTGAACAGTGACAGAGTGGCCAAACAAACAGAATACAGATTTTAATTGGGGGTTTTTTTAAAGCCACTTTCAACAGACAGGACAAAGCTCTTCTATTCCAGTAGAAATCACTACTTGGCAGAGAACAGTCCAAGTCCCTTGCCTGTGACAAAATACACTAAAAAGGAACAGCATTCACAAGAGACTACAAAGTCCCTCATCAACAAGTGAGAAATTAAGAAGAAAACAGAATACAACAAAAGTGAGGGCAGTGGCAGATATTGTGAAAAATTCCACTCTGAGCCAAGGAAAAGAGTGGACACATCGTAAGGATGAGGCATCAGACAAAAGTAATCCACTATGGACACCTGCATAAAAGGAAAGCCTACAGATAGAACAAACGTCATACAATGGGGAATGACAAATGCCTAGCTCACTTGCATACTGCTAATGAAATTGCACTGTTGAAAAACTGAAAGTAGGATTCAATCTAGCAAAAATACTAGGCCACCCAAGACTAAAAATTCACTTATGCCAAAGGAAGCATCACCGAAATTCAGTCTCCAAGTAGTGCCATCATATCAGAGAATTTAAAAATACTAAAAGAACAGTCTAAGTGCCAACTACAGTACAGACTCAGAGAGAGTTTAATAATACCTATCACAGATGCTTCCTTCTTCAGTGCAGAGAACGCCGATCGTGCAGAGTGATGGTTCAAATCCACAAGAGCTAACGCATACGAAGTTATTGCCATAGTAAAGGGGCTTTGAGCAGACTGCACGTTTTTCATCAAATAATCTCCTGCTTTGTTTTTAGCATCATGGATTTTCTGAAAAGATGAACAGGCTACAGCTTACATCTACTAGTCTTATTTTTAGAGAAACACATCTATCAAGACAATATACATATATTGTTCTTTTACTCATTTTGAAAGACAAACAAAGCAAATAAATCCTAATCTTCGAAACTGAAAAAACCCTCTTGATTTCTTTGAACAAATGTTAAAGAAAACGGAAGAAATTAGAATCCCAGAACATGACCACTGGCAGAAATAAAAATATTATTTACCTGAGTAGGACATATTTTAATTGACTTCTCAATTCCAATAACAGAAAATGCTGTGAGGTACAAAGATTTTTCTTTAGCTTCTCTAGGTAATGTACCCTACAAAATCAAGTATGTAAATATAATTAAATAGAAACAATACTTAATTTAAATAAATAAAACTTTTTACAGTTTAGGTGAGGAAACAAATAGAAACTCCTGTAAGAAGTATCAATTTGGTTTAACCTGAAAATATGTTGACTCTCTTGAAGGTAATAGCTTATTTGTAAAAGAGAGACCAAAATATGTAAAGTTATTGGCAAGCCAGGACTATTATATTGTAAAATCAACCTACATAATTTTTTTCTAAACATTAAGAAGTGGCAAGCAGCTACTTTTAGCAGGAAAACAGAAAGGTTTGCAAGATTGTGCTGTTCTTTAAATGAATTTAGAAAAGGACAAATCTAGCAAAATTGTCTTCAATAGGTGTTCTGGTGAAATGCAGCCTAAAATATCTTGAATTCCTAAAACGCATTACCTCCTGGTGACTTTATCTTTTATTGTATGTGCACAGAAAATGTTTGGTTTTCATACCTGTAGTTTCACTGGTTGGTAATTTGAAAATTCACTGAATGACCCATCTGGCATTTGACAGTTATCAATCAACCACAGAAGTGAATTACAAACAGAAATTTGATCAAGATTTATATATTGATTAACTTGTCCGAGGATCCTCAAAGCAAAAGCTGTCAACCTGCCAAGGAAATCAAACAGATTGTATTTGTTTCGATTGGCAGATACTACCATGTTGCTAGAGTTTAGACATAAATTTGTGCTATTTATGATTTAGATATGCTACACACTCCCACAGTTCAAAGAAATATTGCAGATGAACTTCAAATTTACATTAACAAATGGGCAATAATTACTCAAATAATTTTAAACCAGGATCATTTCCATGTTTCAGGATATGAACCATTACATCCCCAAAAGATTACTTTTTCATATGCACAGAACTCAGTGAAGATGCCTTTGAAGCACCTTATTCCTTCCTTCTATAAGCCAACTGCATTTGCCATTCTGAAAGGCAAGACGGTGACTATGTATTTTGTCTAATTTTCAATGGCAGATTCTGTTTTCCATAAACAGCACTACCCCTCCTGTTTGATAGCCTTTAAATATCGTATTTGTGTGAACAAGACGTATGTCTATTTTGCCCTTGCTCACATCCTTGTACTTGGCTTTCCTTCTTCAAACTTGAGGTGCAAACTTTGCCTGAGTTTATGGCTTCTGCAGGGAACCAAGGTCTACGCAGTCCTTTTGTAAAATTCCAAGCCCAAACAGTAAGTTTCAGAACTGAGCAAAATCCTACAGATTATCTCAGGTATGTCTGCTCCTAACCATTGGCCCAACTCAGTTCTAATGGTGTGAACTATGGACATAACAAAAGATTTAGCAAGTCAAAGCAAGGAATCAAAAGATATTATTCAAAGTTGTAAGCACCATTTAAATCTGCCATCAAGCTCACCTCTCACGCTTACTAGGAAGTATCACTCTTTAAAAATTAGTTACAATATGAAAGCAAAGGAATGAAACAAGCCTTTTCCATCCATTCTAATCAAAAGACCTTTTTAACTCACCATGTGCTAGCTTGCCCATTCTTCCACATGCTATATGAGAAGTCAGAATTTCTGAATGACAAGACGCTCACAATTCCTAAGGGATATATTAGGCAGAAAATAACTTATGAAAAGGGATTTATATTAAAATTGTATTTGCTTACTCAGATATATTATCCTTCTCATTCAGCAAAGTTTATGCACATCTACAACTCTGAAGCAAGAGAAGTAGCGATATTTTTCTACCTTCTTTCATCTTCCTCTTCATTAGAGTTCTTGAAGTTAAGGTTTCAGGACCCAGTAAATGCCAGTTATTTGACTCTTCCAAGTAGTGAAACACATAAAATACTGGGGCAATGCTCATCAACTCTGCCTCTGCACTGCCCTTTGGCAGATTAGTAAGAATACTAAGACCACTAGGACTGAGGATTGTGGCAATCGCTTCACCCATAAGATGTCCTATGGAAAGAAAAAAACAAAATTTATTTCAATGAGAGATCATGAAGGTGAATCCAAGGGCAGAATCTGATCAATACTTATAAGCAATCATTCTAGAAGAGTATTTAAAATTCTACACAGAAAAAGGTGATTTGCCAAGCCTTTTCTCAAAAGAAGCAGAACCTTGGTATAAATTCAGATCAATTTAAACAAAGGAATATGAAATAGGAGAAAAAGAACATATATACAGAAAGTACATATGCAGTAGACTAAAAGTTGAAATTCAATTTACCTTTTACACTGACACTTCTATCAATTTTTGTTTTAGGGACCAGATTTAGTGGGATTTTGTATCGAAATTCTTGTCGTCTCTTGATTAAACCTATAATTGAAAGTGTATATATATCATACTGCACAATCTAAATCAATAGATGATTCAGATGTAATAGTTGTAACCTTTAAATCTGGCTAAGAAGTCAGCAACAAAAATACCTATGATAACTTGAAAACTAGAAATATGCCCAAATGCACATGCAAACAGTATCAACCTTTGAAAAAGAACAGATGCAAAAACTTTAATCTTTCTTTTGCCTTTTTTGTTAAGAGAAAAAAAAAAAATCTGATCTGGACCTAAACTTGGTGGTTTCAGATTAATTTCTGATTAAATGAGAACATATTCTATTTTCATTAATAAAGCACCCGCTAACTGGTTTTCAAGCACACTGAGAAAAGCTTAGTATTATATCATAGTAAAAGATACATATAAAAGTTCCTTTAAGAAAGGAATCCAAGTATTTTTTTGAAAGACTAGCTATTTTCAGGTGGATTTGTTAGTCAATGAAAGGACAGGAAGTCCTTGGAAGGGACATATGAAGAATATTTCAGGAAAGAGAAATGCCAGTTTTTTCACATTACGGAAAACTTGATCATCATGAATCAAGAATATGAAAAAATAAACAAAGACAAGACATACATGATCAATTCCCTTACCATAAACACCCTGTGGATCCAAAGTGAAACCTGCATTAAGTTCTTTCTTAATGCCTTCTGGCTGAAATCATTAGAAGAAAGAAGTAGAAAATGAAAACACTTTTGCTTAATCAAATGTATTCGCTGAAACAACAGTTTAAAACCATAGTACTTTTGCCTTCTACATCCTCCTCTGTAGTTGACTTACTTAACTGTTCTACATTTATTCTACATACATTTAAGCTAGTGTTCTATCTCTCAAAATTCTTCAGAAAATTTAACAAAAGATTTAAATAAAAGCTTAGGAAAGTATAAAATTACAAAAAAGTGTCTTTCAGTGAAGCATGCTGAAGCAGTTGAAAATCCAAACCAAATAACTTAGAATGCAGTATTCTCCTTGCTTACTAAGTTATAATCTATCAAATTATATATATAAACTTTCTGACAATTCTTATAGTCAAGGTTCAAAGATGTGCATACTCAAATACTCAGTCATGCATTTTTCCACTGCATACACCTCAGTGAATTCAATGACATCATGTCATATTTTGGATTCTGATAATATTAAAATAAAGCAATATTTATATATCGATTTAATAAATTTTTACTTCTTGTGACTGAATCAATACGAAATTCAAAAACACTACAAACATTTTGATTTTTTTCCTTACCATTACACGTAAAGTTTTAACCACAGTTTCACTGTTCCTGGCTGTCAGCAACGTAAAGTTGATAGTGTGAAGACCTAATTCCAAAGGAAGTATTCTGAATGTAATTGGTGATGAAGAACCGCCATCTAGATTCTTAAAACTACAGTCGTATAACCTTGATCCAGTAGTTACAGAATCTCCAAAAGAACAGATTCCATTTCCAGCTGCTATTTTAACACAGAACTGAAATATTGAAAGATTTTAAAATGTTTAATCTCCATGACGGGTACAACAACAGAGAAACATTAAAGCCACTGAAATACTATAATGAACATTCTATTACTGCAATACTATTTTTCTGTTGACAATGAGCAAGGGTTACTACCTTTGGAATTACTATTACTTACACTAGAGACACACTAAAAATGTTCACCAGCAACACTAGGGAACCACTGTACTAGGCTTCATATACATACCTGCTTCATACACATACCTTTGCATGCTTTACTCGAATTTTTTCAATAATAATTTTGCACTTCTGTTTCATATATTTCCTTAAAAATAGTTCTTTTATATTAAATGCCTAGACAATGTAATCTGTGAGCTCTGGAGCAGGTCATTCAAAAAATCTAATCACTTTTTGACACTGTGTCCAAACAATTAGAATAGAAAAATTGTATTTTAACTTTAACGAGGCTAAGTTGCTAGGCAAGAGCATGACAACATTGTAATCAGTGGAATGGCTGGAAATGAAACAATTAATGATTTGATTTCATTGTTACATAGTTATGTAGAACACATGTTAGCTGAAAGACTGGAGAAATCTGATCCAAGGATCTGTTTATACTGGATCCTTGCAGGGGAAACGCTTTTTCTAGGTTATGATGTTAATTGTTCTATAGAACTCATTAAGACCACAGATTACCTTAATTGCAGAAGCTCTATGGTTATAAACTGATCCTTTTAACTCAATTTGTTCTCCTCGCACCACAGAATAAGGAACATAAATGCTCAGGAAGATATCTTTTACAACTTGCATTTCCAATGGTGCAGCCACACATATACCTAAGAAAATCAAAAACATAAAAGCAGACTATCTTATCCACTCTTCTGATAAACAAGTGTGAAAAAGTCTTCACATACTTGCCACCTTTACTGATGACTTATCATTTTTCAATGTGTAATTTGAAATTGTCCAAGCTTTTCTAAACTGACCAGGCTCTTGCCTCCTGTTCCAAGTTGCTGTTTCCCACTCTTCACACATACTTGCTGACATACCAGTTCTTTGAGCTTCTTCTCCTTCTTCCGCAAGACAGAAACAAATTTTCTGTTTGGACTACCATATGTCAGCAAATTTGATTTTTTCCCCTCCTCAAGTCCCTGAGCTACTGATAGCAGGACATTGCAAAGCTGTGCCAGGGAAGAGTCACTCACTATTTGTTCTTACATTCTTCTTATGCATTTATTACCGGTCACTGTCAAACACAAGACAGGCTTTGTTTTCCCAGTCACTTACATTCCTAACAAGAAATGAAGTAATATCCTTTCCCTAAAATATGTATTTTGCTGCTTTCTTTTCCTGTTTATCAACCAGAAAAAGAACATTTTAGAACATATATGTCAACTGCAATGAGAGGTTCTGCAAAATCCAAATGGAAAAGCTCCCTAATTCTTTAGCTACAACCTAATTAGGTTGCAGTACCTACCTTTATCAGAAATGCCAACACCTTGTACTTCCCAGGTAGTCAGCGAATCAGGCAAGGTGACAGACAGAGTCTTTGACCTGCATTTGGAAGTGTTAGTATATTTTTACATTATCAATGGCCATCTGTTAACACCAACAGCTAATCAACACAAAGGCAGTATGTGCCCAGAGCAACTCTTGTAACTAAGAGAGACTTAGGTAAGACAAGATGTGAGAGCATATTTAGAAAACAGGACTTCTGGATTTTGGTTTGAATAAACTTGGTTTTAGCCAACTTTACAGAAGCTGGTGTTTACGAAGGTTGAAAGTGAAAGGAAAAGTGACTTAACAATCTGGGCATCGGACAGCATATCCTGCATGGAGGGAAACAGGGCAGGAATAGTTTGTTTGTATAAGACTGCATTTTAGCACACATCTCGGGTACAACTAAGGCTACCCAACTTACCTCAATTTTAGCATTTACTTTCTATAAAAACGATGACCAAGTCAAATGTTGGTAACCGATTTGAAAAAACTGGTACCTTGGAGATACTTGGTGAACTTCCCATAACCAGCTTTCAGGAAAGTAGCTACGAACTTCTGCCTCATCCAGTTCCAAGACAGCCTCAAAATCTGAAGAGCATAAATCAAGCAAGTAAAAAATAACTAACCAAACCACCTGCCAATGGCCTTCCACCAAAGGCTTAAAAATCATTGTATTTTTCTTTCTCTTTTGTGATACTGTACTCTACTTACTTGCCTTAGGTTAGCCTTGATACAAGAAAAAAGGTATCTGAATACCCTCAGTCAAAAGTCTGTGTTAATCCCACCTCACCTATTTACAGCTGTGAATATCTGTCCAATATCCAGACGTATTAACTTGTCAACAATCCATTATAGAGAGAGAATGGAAGACAAGAAATTTCACACTCCCACTGATCTTTCCTGAGACTTTACCCATTGGCTGTTTTGGGCCTGGGCACAGGATTCAAATTTAGCATTGCCTTCACAGGCAATGATGCTCTATCATTGCAGTTCCGCTTGTTCTAAATATGGGTGAACAGAATATAGCTCTTAACAGGAAAGAACTGCTTTTCTACCCCTCTTTAGGGGTATACAACCGAGGTCTTTGGAGACTGGTAAAATTCTTTTCGGAATAACCCTGACAGGTAACACAGGGGTTTTAATAGATTAACAAATTTATCACCTCTATAATTACCCATATTCTGCTGGAAGTGTTTCACCACAAGTCCACAGGAGAGTTAAAGCTCTTGTACTTACGCATTCTCGCCAATATTAGAAGTTTATTAGGTTCTTCCTCCCGCAGTCTGTTTGCAAATTCACAGCAATCTCTGAATGCAGATACACACTTCTGATTACTCCGAATTCGCTGAGCTCTATCACTGCAAGTCTCAGTGACTGGATATGCTTTTACTCCAGCCATGCAGCATCTTCGAATTTCTGGATGTCCGTATTTGGATGCTGAAATAATAATAAAATAATTCCCTTCCTTGAGATGAAGTTTTTATTTCCAAATGCATCTTAACTTGTTATACTGAATGTATTTTTAAAAACTGCAGAATTTCAGTGAAGGTACAGATTTGAGGATGAACATAAACTTGTCATTTTTCAAAAGCTAGTGACACATACTTAATCACTACTATTCTGAATTAAAAATATAAATTACAGAAGAGGAGTTGTATTACATTTTAAGATGTAACAGTTAAAGGTTCTTCTGACAGGCTTGGTCCCTGGCAAGTGGTCATTGGGAAAGACCGCCATATGGTAGTACTGTGAGTTTTCAGGCTATGCCTCTTCAGAAGAAGAAAAGATCTTAAATATATGCTGTGTTTTCAATGTGCACTTAAATCTTGCCAACTTCAAATTCAGCATACGGCTGAATATCAAGAGGCTTTATAAATGAGGTCCTCTCTAAAGTCACCTTCCATATTTGTCAGTCTCTCTCTCCACTACATTAAGTTAATAACAATAACTAAAAGTAGTAAGCAAACACTCAGATTCTTGATTTCTAATGGATGTGAGATTTTTTTCATAATTATATACGTTAAAAGATTTTTTTTAACACCTTCTTTGAGTATCTTCTCCTTGAAGTCAGACCTTTTGGTTCGTAAAACTTCACTGCAAGTTTCAATTGCACCTGTTCAAAAAATAAGTAAGTACAAAAGACATGACTTTTTTTGTACTAGCATAGTCCACTTAAAAATAATTCCATAAAATCACATTCCAAATTTGGGAGACTTTTTCTGTTTACTGTTTTAATTACATAAGTATTTCCATTTCAATCACAGTAACTGATCCACAAGTCATAATGTTTTCCTCCCTCAAAAATCATTAGTGTATGCATTCCCTATTAATTTAATTAAGTTCCAACATAACTGAGAGTCACAATAGAATATTTCAGAAAAGAAAACCCACAATTTCATGCTTACAACAAAGGAATATACCTGCTTCACTTGAATCATCAGCATTTGCATTAGTTAAAAATGTAAGCCCAGCCATTCGGAATACATCAATGTTGTTCTGTCCTCCTCCAGCACCACACCCAAGGTCACTCTTTTCCAAATGCAGCATTATCTGAGGAAAAAAACACATCAGCAGCTAACTAAAATGTGGAATATACCATATGATGAATGAGAGAGTTAGACTTGCAGTAAGGCCACTTTAGTCTGGAAGACAGCCTCACAACACACTGAAGAATACCATTTAGGAATATTTGAGGTAATTCAAGCACCAGCACCAACACAGCCAATTTCGTGCAGCCCACATCACAGTCATGCAGATGAATCAAGGTGGAATGCTTCACTAACGTGTTTATAACAGTTCTGATACTCAGACTAGTTTGTTTAAAACCAATACAGTAGTGCTATAAAACAGATTCAAATGATTCAAGGTTGATGCAAAAGTATTCTCCTATTTTTCTCCTATGTATTTTGAATCTAACTATCTTGAAGAACTTAAGAACTGCCACGTTTTTTCATAGGAACGGAATTCTTTCAGTGACAGATGATACGTAGGTTTTACTTCTATACACACGTATCTAAAATTCTACAAAGACTGAAAACCTCTATAACCCACTGAACATAATAGCATTTACCATACCATTCTACCAGTATGCCTTAAAAATACAACCTGAAAAGCTTATAGGAAGAACTAAGAAGGAGAATGTAATCTCCATGCCACTTTGATCAAGGAGCTCTCTAACACTGCAACCTATTTTTGGTCAAGTCTGAAGGGTTCTGATGAGACAGTTCAGATCTGCCTTTAAAACCACTATTTACTTTTATTGGAAATCAAAATATTGTAAAATATTTCTTTGTATAATTTTGAACTGTCAGATTTAAACCAGCAACTTTCATTTTGTATTGAATTGCTCTTCTGCCTATTTTCAGGCTTACTGAATGCATGACACATAATAGCTATCTGAATATGAACATGAAACAAATAGGAACTTGTTTTTCTTTTGTGGTTACTACTTAACTTTTTCCATTGCTCTCTTTCCTCTTCCTGTGACCCCATATACTGCCTTGTCAATAGATGATAAAGCAACAAAGGAATTGAATTGTGTTCTCATGTTAAGCGATACAACTTCTGCTGGATTCAGTATCTCTTTGCTTGATTGCAGCTTAATCTATAAGTTGAAAACAAGTATTGGTAATTCTAAAAGCACATTTTTCCAAAATAAATCCATCTGAAGGCAGACACTTTAATAAGTAGAGGAAGTGTTAAAGAACTTGTGTAAGTCCAAGTTAAAATCTGGCCATAAAATGAATGTACACCCAGAAATTTTAGTGCCTATTTTGCTACTCACATCAAGACTGTTCCCACATTTCTGTTCCACATTCAGCCAAACTGAATCAGCTACTAACTCAGCAGTTTCTTCTCCCATGACTATGTAGTAAACAATAAGACGTGCTGAAGGAACCATTTCTTGGGTTATCTGAAAAGTTAGATGTTCATATTCCAAATCCTCAATTCTCTTCTGAGTTCCAAAGCTTATTATCTTCCCTTTTGACATGATCTGTAACAGAAAAATGATGGAGAATAAAAAAAGACAAATTTTATATTTAATATGTTTCTTACATGTAATAATCACTAGCGTTTAGTTATAATCCAACACACACAAACACGCATTTGGGACCAGTGGGTCTAGTTTGAGGGAAGGTAGCTCTCCCTCATCCCCTAAAAGAAGTGCTGCCTCTGCACATTTTTCTCTTCCTCTATATTTCAACTCCTGAAATAGCTTGAGACTAGCACTACCTGTTCTTAATCCCAGTCTATGTCAGATGAGAATTCAAAACAATGGAGACTTAATATATAATTTAAATATGAGGCTGTTAACAATTTTTTACTGACAGATTGTATATGGAAGGAGCAGTTGTCTGAGCTGCATGTATTCTATGCTGAGGACAGTTCTTGATTGTTGAGGTTTTTCATCTATGACCATATATTACATCACAATTCAGTATTTTATATGGAAACATCTGTTACTTACCAAATAGCTGTAGTGATGTATTTTATGAATATATGGACTATGTGGATATACTTTAATATTTATTGAATCCCCTACTTCTAGTATTTTGTGGTTTGAAGCCCAGTCAATATGTAGATAACTCTGACTTAATGATGAATAAGCTTTTGCTTCATAGGTTTTACTTGCTTGGTTTTCATCTGAAAGACGTGAATCTGCAGTTCTTACCTGAAAAGACAATAAAATGTCTGAAAATTTTTAGTAAAGGAGGAAACAAAAGACCTGTGTCCTGACTTCTGAACATGAATTCTGTACTTGAATACAGAATTATACTTAAGAAAATAAATAATTACAATATCAAAAGCATTCTGCAATGTACTATTCAGAGGGATTAATAAAATAAAGGCCAACTCAAGACTTTCATGTTTTCTTCAATAAAAAGATCTATAAATATCAAGTCAAATATAAAATGGTAGTGTAGAAGCACGTAAATAAATAAAGCAGAAAAGGTTAATGATATGCATCCCTACATAGTGAGGGAAGCACTCAGAGATTTGTTTTCACACAATTAATTTTGATTTTTTATTTAATTTTTACCAAATAAATGTGACAAATTAGGATATATTGTTTCAGAACAATTTAATAAAGACTTCAATAAAGATGTAATGTTTCATTATAGCACCTGCATTATAGCACAACTGATTACTTATAAACTGTTACAAACTCAACTTTTGAATGTAAAATCTTCCCATTAGTGTTGCACATTCACAAAAGCACAGAATTAAACTCTTGAAGAAATAAATTAACAGATCAATTTAACTCACTTTAAACTCCAGTATTTTGCTATCAGATGGGATATTAACAACAAACAAAGCAGTTCCATCATTCATACTTGTTTTTCTTCTCCCAGACTCTGAACCCGCTGATATCAACTCAGTCTCATCCATTTGCTCACTAAATGATTTTGCAGTGACAGTTACAGGGACATTTCCAACAAAGTGATCTACTGTATCTTTCACCTGCACCTGTTCATCAGAATAGATAGCATTTCTTGTATGAATGGTGACATTTTTCAAGGAGAAAACTTCCGAGCTGCTAAGCTGCTTCTACAATAGCAAGTTAAAAAAAGTGAAAGGTCAAAGGAAATTAAAAGCACGTTAAGACCTACAGTAATATATACAAAAAAGAATAAGGCTTCTGCATTATGGGTTTTATGTTATAAGTGCATCAAAATATTGCTTATTTTAACTAACCTTAATGAAGAATGGAAGTCCAGGCTTCACAAAGAGAGGAGTAGCAATCAAACTCAATTTGTAAGGAGATACAGCAAATCTGACTCCAACAAATTCTGCTTCACCACTGAGGCCACCTAACAAAATATTATGTCCCTTTTAATAATCACATTTGAGAGCCTGTTTTCTCCACTTGCCTTCAAAGGGCAGCACAACCTGACTGTTATAGTGAAGTCGTTGGATCTAAAGAGTCAGCTCCTAGCATTGTCATGAAAACAAATTGCCAAAAAAAATTTAATCCCTAAATATTTTTACAGTCACAGATGGGCTGTTCTTCCTTAGAAGTTGCTCGAAGAACTTCTGAATACTAAAGAAAGTCTGATACTATGAAAGTTATCCGTATAATTTTGTTTTCTAATTCTGTTTACATTTGCACATATGTTAAAAAAAATAAATTGAAAAGTAACTTACCCGTAGACTCCAACACTGATGCCACAATATATAAATACGACCCATCCAATTCTTCTAGGCTTTGAAACCCTATAAAACTCACTGCTTTCTTACTGTTAAAATTGATCTCAGCCACTCCATTTTCAATCTGGAAATGAAATATAAATCATTACTTTATGGTCAATAATTTAGAAATAATATATAGAATTTGCATATAGTGTATCTAACTTCCACGTTTCTGTTCATTGCCTGTTTTCAGAGGAAATCAAAGGTGGAGATGTTTTAATGAAGAAGAATTCTTTATTCCCTAAAATTACTGATAATTAATCAACCAATGGCACATATCGCAAAGTCTGCATGCAGGCCCAAAGAGAGGTAGGAGTAACAGAGAGATCTTCACTAAATGAGGAAAGAGAATGGCTTTTATCATTCTTCAATGACTAAATCAACAAGACCAGACTAAATGAGGGAAGGATAATTTGCAGAGAATAGACTCCCCATAATACATAAATATAATCTTGATCTGTTTGTCTCCTATCATGAGCTGATATTACTACATCGATCCAATATTTGATTTCTTTTGTTTATTCTGTAATAGATAGGATAAAAGTTATTTCATAGAAATTTCAACCACACAGTTTGCTCAAGTGAACAATTGAACCAGATTGGAATGACATTGTCTCAGATGCTGCCTCAGTTTCATTTTGAAGCACATTTCTATGACCGCAATGACAGCATTACATAGGAAAAGCTGACACTGAAAACTGTTGATGCAAACTAGGAGTTGGGACTCATTCTCATCAAATTTAATGGGAAAACTTCAGCAGAACTGGATCAGTCCTGAACTAAGTATATGAAATCTACACAAACTAGGTTTGCTTCTTCTTACCCTAGTTACATGCATTGCACGAGGCATCATTCTCTTTCCAGTTTCTTCAACTATTCCAAAACGAAGAAAAACATCAGCACTTGCAACCCTTTTATTATAAAAATAGCTGAGAACAAAACAATAATATAAATGCTTTTAAGATTACTTTAATGGCTGCAACAAAGTATTTGTTTTTGAAGAAGAGTAATTTCTGAGGCAAGAGAGAGAAAACAAATGTCTGTGTAGCTTTAAACACTTCTGTTGAAAAATGATGACTTTGTCAGAATTTTTTAAAGGGTCATTTTAGCTTTCTTACAGAACAGAAAGGATTGTGATGATAGGGCTTCTTGAGGAAGTAAAAGAGAAAACTTCTGGACACAAGAGAATCATTCTTCAGATAACAAGGAGAGATACACACGTTTAGAAATCAAAGCCAAATTTCCTTACCTAGCTTTCACAGCAATCCTGAAGTTCTCAAATTTATCAGAACTAATAAAGTTACTTTCTGGCTCTATGATGATGGAAAAGCTTGGCATTGCTGAAAATTGAGTAGAAAAGAAAGCCACTTAGATTTGTTTTTATACCTTAAGCCACAGGTACTCAGAAAGATGCCTCCGTAGAGCCATCAAAGCATCATGTCAGTTTCAAGTGATTTGAATTACAGTAGCATAGCCCCAAAATACAGCTGTCAGCTTGTCCACAGTGCAACACAAGTTCTAAAGCCCTAAGTTATCTGCAGTTGCCCCAGCTCCACGTTTTGCATCAGTGCAACTGTGTCAAGATGACCCAGTATACTAAAGAGTAACTCTATTTAAAGGCCAATTTTATTAATACAGTCTTATACTAATATGACTGATTAGCTTGAACTGACGTTGCCACTTGGCGTTACACTGCATCCCACTACTGTGTATAAGCAGGCCAATGTTACCTCAGGCATTTCTGCATTTTCTTCCTCCGTGTTGTATAGCTGTCCTCTATAAATTTCACTGAAAAAGCATATAAAAATCAAGGTTCATAGCATGGGCACACCTTACCATATTCCTTAACTTCAAATTTTGCAAGAGCTGAGGTTACGAAATTCTCCTTATACTTGGCTTCAATCTTCCAAATTCCATACCTATGAAATGTCAACAATCAAACATTTTTAAGATGAAAATTACTGTCAAAGACAAAAATTAATATTACTACTTAACAACATTGCATGTTAATATTTAGAGAGAAAAATTCTGCAATAAGTTTTTGCACATGTTCAATGCCTACTTTGAGAAGATTCTGCTTTGATATTTTAATAATTATTTGAAACTTATTTTAAAGCATTGAAATAAATTGGAAAAGAATATGCCATTATTTATATTACGACTATCATCAGAATTTTGTTTTATAGTTACAAGCAGAGATGCATTTTCAAGACTGCAAATATAACCAGGGTAATTAAGATGTTATTTGCTAGCTTCTTTCATTTGCCAATTACCACCCCAGAGGTCAGACAAATGCCGGTTTGTGGCTACACATCTGTTTCAGTGCAGGATTAGTATGTATCACCTACCTGATTTAACATAATTTGGATGATTTTTCTTTGCCACTAGAAGCACTCAAAGGGCATTCGCTTCATTTCAAATTGCTTTACTTAAACCCACAGAACTTCTACGTGCAGAGCCTATCTAAAAATGTATATCTCCCTATCTTACCATTCAAGGAAACTTGATCCCATTTGCTTTAATTTACATACTACATCCATTTCATCTTTGCCAGTTTTGCAACATAGCTAAAATCGCTCAATGTAAGTGAAAAATGCAGTCTTTTTCCCTAATAACAAAACCAAGGCTGGAGCATATGACCAATTATCAATTCTTTGGTTAAATAAAGGTAAACTCAATACACTTATCCGATTTATAAGGTTATAAAGCACCGTAATAAAGAATTCAGAAATTCCACAAAAAAGCAAATAGATTTGTTATAAGGAAAGAGTTCAAGCTGGATCAAGGAAGAAATCATAATTTGACATATACATACTATAAAAAAGGATTAAGCATGTTAGTTAACTTCTTGCATAGACAGAGAATGGGTACACTTATCTACACTGAAAAATACATTTGTAACATCTATCAGTGAAGAAAATTCTCAAAAGGACTCATGCAGACTTGTATTAGGGTCCTTCTCTCTTTTACTAGAGCACTGAGGGACAACTGCAATTTACATAATAATTTACAGAAAATCAGTTCCTACAATCTTTCAGCTATAAAGCACCACGATAAAAATTATGCAAGTCTACTGTTAATAGATACTAAAGTTTCAAGAAGGATACAAAATAGACTTTTTGTTAGACTAAAATTATTGCTAATTTCCTAATGAAATGTAAATCAGTCTAAAATCATTTGTTCAAGCACCTGCTAGCATCCTTCTGCCAACTCAGTGAGTCTTCAGCACCCTCTCAAGACTAAAAGGAGAACTGAACAGATATTTATTTTGTATGCTGCTGTTAATGGAAAAATGTTGGTGATTTGTATGAATATATGTATGAAATATGAATGTTTCCCCTCCTTGAAATCAATACATCTTTGACACTGTTTCTATCTCTGTAATAGAAAGCTTTAGTTTTTATTAATCTTCCTCTTTAATTGGGCATGAAAAAACCTACCAATAACTGTTCTTTAATTTCAGTTTTATCACCAGTATTTTCACTTACTACATCTCCTCGCTTTCTCTCATTACAGTGAGCATATGTCATCTATTTGAAGACACAGAGAGTAAGCTTCCACTTGGCTTTAGGAGGCAAATGTTAGTTTGGAAGTCAACTGAAAAGGAGAATACTTAGCCATAAGTTCCTTATTTATACTATGGTTACACGCTATGTGAAATGTTAGAAATCTGCAAGTTTCAAGTCACGCACACTCTATGTATCAAGCAAACAACACTCTTGACAGTCTTTAAGAAAAGGCAGTATTATGTTAGCAATTCTCAAAAAGCATTAAATAAATCTACTTAGGATTAGGAGGAATCTTGAAGTCAGGAAAAGAAACTATTCCAGTAAAATCTTCTTCTTCTATAATATCCACTTTTACTCCTTCAGGATCCTTTAAATTATAACAGGAAACAAACAGTTACAAATCTTTCTTATCAAAAGGAAAATCTTAATTCTGTGATTTCAGTAGGAGCCTGGCTATAACGTATTTTCCTAAGAGTTTGGCCCACTTCACAGCATGAAAAGACAAACATTTTTAGAAACAATTCGGACAAATTCTGATAAAACATTTTACTGTGATTCCAACAATTAAAAGCTGTTACTACATAATGCTTAAAATTGCTAAAAAGTTACTGTAATAACAAGCCTACTGTTAAAGTCTAAACAATATAGTATAGTAGACACTGATTTTTTAATATCTTAAATGAAATAAACAACAGTATGAAAACTATATATTATTAAAGTTCCCTCAAAAATCCTTTTCCCAGATATTAAAGATAATTAATATTTTTTCTTTTTTTTCCCATTCTGTAACAACCTCAGATCTAGGACTTGAAAACTTCTATCGAACTGTACAAAGTAATTTTTGGATCTTCTAAGAGATGTCTGGCTACCTGCAAAAACATCTAACAGTTTTATTAAATATTGATTGCAATACTGCTTTACCATCTAACTACATTTATTGGTTTTGTGATCTACAGAATATTAAATTCAATTACAACTTACCACAAAAGTTAGGACAGTTTCTCGCCGAGCCGGCCGCAGTTCTTCATTCAGAGAGTAAACCCTGACTTTCACTGTAAGAATTATTACAATAAGTCTCAAAGTTGTACCTTTACAGGGATTTAAAAAAACAACCAACCAAAGAAAACCCTCAAAACCCAACCTTTTATCCCTACTAATTTTTTAAAATTTTAGTGTTTTTAGAATGCTCTTGACCTTTTGTCAGTATGGTGTCCAAACAGTATTGATTCATGCTAGCAACAAGAGACCATGCACCACCACTCTTTCACATTGAATCATCACAGTGCAATATGATTTTTCACCATCACAATCCCAGCCTATCACTTTTGTAGGAAAAGAGCTCAATCTACATGAAACCAATGATTCAGTCATCATTTCTTCACAAATATTTTTAACATATTCCCAGGAATACCCTTAACTCTTTGTACCACAGATTAGTCATTTAGGGTGTAGAGCGCAGGGACCGAGAGGATATTGGGAGAAGTGATTAATTTCTACAGTATGATCAAATAGTTCAAAATATTATTCTGCTGATTAAAAAATTTAATAGCAGCCGATGGCAATTCAACATAACCAAGAGCTTAAAGGACATTTAAATCCTAATTCCTTAGCAAAGTCAACAGACTTTAAAAATTAAGTAACAACCAAGAAAAATAAGCATTATTTACCTGACTGATCAGGAGTATAAATTGGTTTGTCTGTATGAATAAAAAGAAACCCATTCTCATAGGAAATAGGCATTTTTTTTAATCTTGTGAAATGTGGAGAAACAGCTTCCAAATACACATACTTGACTGAATTCTCTGTTCTTGGTAAATCTGTTGGTTGAAGCTGTGGGACAGGAAATAAAGATTTTCAAAGAATATTAAAATATTTTTCAAGCATTTTTCCTACAGTATTTTTTGTTGAGAAGAGTATCTGAATAGCACTTACTATCCTGTTTTTAATTATCATTAAATAAAAACATCAACACCCACAAGGGTTTATTCTTGCTTACGTCATAATGATGGTCTGGAGTAGTAAGTTACACACAGATATTTTGAAATTTTGCATTTTATTTATGTCCAGAACTAAAATAGCAAAGTGCAAAGCCCAGTTATCAGCTTACGAGAGTACAAATTATCATACTTCCATTTATACACATGATGAATCTTGGCCACACCAAAGTTGTCATTGTGGCTGGCAGTTTGGCAAAACAGCTATTTTGGCTGAAAAGGAAAACCGGACAAGAAGTATCTCCTGGGAAACCTACCTAAGCACCTCCCCAACGAAAACCTTCTTGGTCCTCAGCTTTCAGTAAAAATCTATTTAGCTTCCTGCACGCTTTGCTTCAAGCAAATCAGTTAAACAAAGCTTTATGGTGAAATCTGGACCTCTTTGGAGCTTGTCACTGACAAACATGACCAAGTCTTGAACCTTGGTTTCGTTACAATTTTGCCTTACCCTGAACGCTCAGTTGACACATCTTGTCCACATTCAACATTTCTCCATTCTCTCCCTTTTCGTTTTTTAAAGTTATGCGACTATGATAATGTTTCTAAAAGAGTTTGATTATATGTTTAACTTTGGTGTCATTCCTTTACGCTAATTTTATCCAATGTAATTTAAATTTCAGACAAACTAAAATGAAATAATCTACATGTGGCAAACTGAGAAATCGGGGTGCTAAGCTTCCCTTCCCATTTTAAACAATTAGAAAACTTACCATGATCTTTTTTAACACTTTTAACTAAATGTGACAATAAAAACACTGCAAGAAAAGTCTGGATTCCTTACTGTAAAAGTTAGAGCATCTTGGAATTTGTTGGCTGGAGTTAAAGAAATATGGCCAGTGGAATAAACAGTAAGCTTATCTGGAAAGCTTCTTATGGCGATATTGACTGGAAATTCCTTCTCATAACCAAAAGCTTGAACTACAACTTTCTCATATGCCCCAACTCGGAAGATCTTCGGTGCTGTAAGGACATATCTGTATACAGAATATAAAACAATAAAAGGGTAATCGAATTATATTTCTTTTTAATTTCTTACTTCTGTTTGTAATTCACTTATGTACACACCATTAAAGCAAACAAGATAATCACGCTAAGTTATACTAAGGCACTAGTTAAAAACAGTAGAGCCCCAGTCAGAACAATTTTAATGAAAACTGTAATGTAATATTACCAAATAACAGCTTAGGTAATGTTTATGGATTTGATTTTGCAGACACACAAAAGCATGTCTACTAAAACAGGCTCTTTATATAGAAACAGTTATTCCTTTTGCCAAATTAAACCCTGAAACACTAATCTTCCAAATAGTACTCTTATGTAGTTTTCCCACTGGTGAAGTTCTTACTGAAATGAATGGAGCAACTTACAGTAAAGGCAAATGTGAATAAGTATTTGCAGGATTACTCTAATTTCTTCAGTGCTTTATAAAATGAAGCATGCATCATTCCACAAAAGCACAAGCCAGGCTTTAGTACCTGACTATATAATTTATCTAAAGTACGTATGAAGTGCCATTGAACAAAACATTCGATATATGTGCATCTTCTTTTTCTGAAATGCCAAAAGCACTTAGGTTGGCTGCTTTCTATATACCACTGTTAGCAGGTATAAAAATCAAAAAAGTACCGCTAAATACAATGGTAAAATACATGATTAAGTAAGAGCTTTCATCAAACCAGTAGCAAAGTATCTGTCTTTAGGCACTATAGAAAAGCTAATGAGCACCAGTTTTCTTTCTTAACTTTTTTCCATGTTTCTCTTGTGGCACGTGAGGAGGTGACTCTACCTCTTTTTTCGGCAGCAAATACAGTAATTCCAGAAGCATCAGTCCTTTTTCGAGCATTACTCCCACATACACTAGTGAGAATTTTGCTTGTGAAAACACATCAGTTTGGATGGTGCCTTTTGTATTGGCTCTACTTAAATTCTGTATCTATTCAGCTAAAATAGCAAACAACAATGAAGTAACATTTCCAGTAAATGCTATATTTGCTTTACTTACGTTTTCTCTTGGCCAAAAGTTGCTTCAGAAAACAGCAAAACAAAAAAATATATTAAAATAGTCATAGCGTCTACGACAACAAACAGCAAACCACAGATGCTAATGATTCCAGATTAAACTGTGTTTGGCTTCTGCTGTAGATGAACAGAAATACCACCAACACATTTCACTCACGGTTAATAATTAATTGCAGATCATGTTTTACTAAAACATTATTGCCCCCTCCCAAGGAAGCTAGAACAACTAAACTTAAGAATTTTTCATTTAGGATTTCAATTTTTGAATATGGCCAGAGAAATCCTATGTTAGTCCTAACTTTCTAACTGTTGATAGCTACCTAAAAAAAATAATTTTTCAGAGGTAGCAAAAAACCCAAAAACCCAACAAACAAAAAATTAGATTCAGTCTGTCCTTCAGAAAGTATTTTTTATTTAAATCAAAGTGCTTTTAAATTTGTGTTTGAAGGAAAAAAAATTTCAATTATATCAAACATAATGCACTGGTATGTTTAGACCAGAAGTTTCAATTTTTTTTGTTTTGAAATAACTCTTCACTTCCAAATTCCTTTTAGTCATTTGTATTCCTGGTATTTGTATTACTTTCTGAGTACTTCCATTACAAATAAAACTGCAATATGAAAATATTAGGGCACAATATATCCGCAACATGTACTATTTTAAACAGCATTTGCAAAAAAACCCATTGGTGACAAAACCTTTGTATGCCTGATAACTGAGCATAGGACCTCAACAGACAAGTTTATGTAAAGTTAAACTAAAGTTGTGCAAGACTTCTGAAGTTTAAACAAATATCGTAGTCAACCTTTACGGGAAAGACATTTACAGAACTATTTCTGATCAATATAAAATTAAATTACAAGAAGGCCAACTTGGGCTTCTTGACAGGTGCAATAAACAAGGGAAGTAAAAATACATAGAATGAGATCTTATAAAATGTAAGGTGCTTAATATTATTAAAAATAATGGCCCAAATACCTATTACTGAATAACAAACAATAAGAATCCATACAGAAAGTTTACATGGGTGGTATGCAAACAATAACGAGTAAACAGTGAAGAACATTGCAAAACACTTTAAAAATCTAACAATATTCTGAAATAGTGTTTTTTAAAATCTAATTATGTCCCTTCCCTACATTCTCTTACAGATATGGCCTACTGATTTTTCAACCCTACATTTCACACCTAGTTGTACAGATTCCGAAGTAACACAGCCCAAAACACTTACAAGAGCTTTATTTGAATACCCCTGAAAATGGTGGCAATTTAGACCTACTGCACTGAGTTTATGACGATCAAATGTAGTATATATTTCCAATGCTGCATACAATGTTCAAGAGTAAAACCCAGCTATGTACAATTTCACACTGATATGCTAATATGCGATACATACAGATACACAAAGCATAGACCCCCCAAAAAAAAAACCAAAACCAAAAAAAACCC
>NW_009605980.1:0-33679 GCF_000690535.1 Cariama cristata | reverse complement strand
GGCTGAAAACTTCAGCAGCGGCGTAAGGTCTGGTGAAGGACGGTCCTGACCGCCGGTCCTGAGGGACAGCTCCTCGTCCTCCTCCTCTCCGTCCCTGGCCGGGCCCAAACCTCCTCTTTGCTGGTCCGCGTTTAATGTTAACAAACAGTGTGTTAAATACCATATGCTTTTTGTGTATCACTGCCCACTCCTGTTCAGAAATTATTCCATTCACTCAGCTAATTGTCTTGAAATTACTCTCTATAAATAATGTGTACCCCAACTGTCGGGAACCTAGCGGATGGGAAAATGTTAGAAATTTACCCTGGACAGAATGGTGTTCTTCAGTGGGTTCATGTTTTGGCCTGGGCAATGGCTTAGAAAGAGTTAAAGCACAGATGAGAAATCTCAGGCACCTGAGAACCAGCTATAGCTTGAGGGGAAGGCAGGAGAGCCTTCCCTGGAGGAGGTGGAGGCTGAGAAGCTGTCTGCCATTAAGCATGTTTATCCTGACAAGCAGGAGATTTGTAAGGTGCTGCTTTGCTTTCTGGATTTGTAGGCAGGGAGGCTGGTGGGTGTCATAAGGGGAAAAGCTGAGAACTTGCTGCTCGATTTAACTTATTTTTTTTTCTCTCTCCATTTTATAATAGTTTAAGCAAATATCAGAGGCCACGATGAGCTTGGAAAGTTCAGAGTGGTGTGGATGTTCACTCTACTGTTTAAAGCCTGGTGATAATGGTTCTAGAAATAGTGCAGACAGCAACATCTTCTAGTAGAAGCTTTTTTCTTTTTTGTGGAAAAAAGTGTATTGTTGAAATAAGTTAGTGAAGATGTATTCTGCGAATGGAGTGGATGTTAACGGAAGTTGTTTACTAGTTTAACTTGTCTCTTAGTGCTTTGGCAGCATTGCTTATGTCTCAAAGGCATTACTTGTTTTTCCTCACTTTTAATAGAAAAATGATGTCTGTAAAACATGATTGTATAAGCCAGGTATAATTCCATCAGTAAACAGGCAACTCTTTCACTCTGGCATGTTGTTATTAGGAATTAATAATAGATAATAAGATGGTATGTAGCTGTTACACTTGTTGAGGCCATATTTTTGAAGCCTAGAGATTTTTATGACATAAGTGTATGTTTTCACATCTAAGCATGGGGAAGCTTCCTACTAGTCTCAATAAATGCTGCACAAATATTTATCTTGGTGCTGGAAATACCAGTGTGATTGCCTTGCTTGTCCAAGCATGCAAGGAGGGGGGCAGAGAGACCATTCTGAAGAGGTACTGTCTGTCGCAGCTTTTGCTCTGGAACTAAGGACCAGGCTTTAGCAGTACTGCTGCTCTTCCTACTTCGGTGAAGAAGGAGTAAAATTTAAATAACTTGGTAGAACCAAAGATATCCAAATCCCTTTTTGGGAAAAACAGCTTCAAGAGGACTAGTTAATTATTCATACGTACGTAAACTCTCTAAGGGTAGAAACTTTTTCATCTGTATCACAAAATCAAGTCCTGGCCAATGCTGGCGATATGTAATAAAGAGGAGGAAAGACAGAGGAGCTATCAAAGACAGAGACATCAGTGAAGTACAGTCCAAGTAGTCCAGCGATAGTGTGTGACCAGATTTTGAATTACTGTACAATTCGTGCATTGTGACTCAGGCAGATTACTTGGCTATATTTTGGTAGTTTGGCCCTGACCTAGGTGGCTGTGCTGTTCTATAGCTTCTACTCTGTCCAGGATAGACAAATATATCAACTGCAAAGTGATATTAATGCATTTACTACAGTGCAGTTTTTATCCTGTGGGACCCCATGCCCATTGCTAGCTTGGGATTCTAGCTTGCTATAGAGTGAACTCTGAACAGCCTGATGATGAAGTGGCAATTCCTGTATCTTTCTCCTGTAACTAAAATATCTTGCTTCATTTTTTAAAAAGCAACAATTTAAAGGTGATGAGATGTTTGTAACGCAGATGGTGAGTATTGGAAATTTTTAAGTCTGGTGGAGGAAAAACCATGAAATTGTTTGGACATCACTGCTAGTAAACAAAGGCATCAATTTTCAAAAGCTCTGAGCAGGTACTAAGTGCACTGCATAAGCAAATGCTCACTTCTCTTTCTGGAGATAACAGCAGTAAATGTCATCTGCTGTATCTCAAAGAAAATGCAATTTTTCTGTCCTGTGGTTGGTTGTGAAAACTGGATTATATCTGCCATTTTGTTGTCATATATTTCATGTTTCTGTTCTTGCAAGCACCCCTAGTTGTGATGAGTTTACTCTTGTGTCAACTGCAGGCTTTGCCCATTCAGGGGGTTGTGTTACGTTTGAGATCCCTAGTGAATGTGGTACTAACTAACTTTGGTCCTAGATGGGCATTGCATGATGCAGTGGGGCACTCTGGTTAACCTTATCCTGAGAGTTCCAACTTGTACTGACCGTAAGTCTACCTTTTTCTGTTTAGCTCAGAGCTGACCTCACACAGTACAGTGTACTCAGAAGTTAGACAAAATAAAATAAATCCCCAAGCCTGCTACACACAGAGCCAGAATAAGTTTAACTGTTTGACCTACAACAGTTCTGTCGTGATCAATTGATATGCGCTTCTTTCTTTTCTTGAAATAAAGCTTTTCCTCAGTGTTCTGGGAGTAACACAAGGGTTGCTTGGCAATGAAATCATCTTCAAAGCTAAGGCGTTCATGAAACGAATGCCTTTCTGGAAGAAAGTAAGGCAACTTACATCGGAATTTTTATTATGGCTATGCTGCAACCAGAACTTATCAAGTATTTGTAATTGTTTGAATGACATTTGGCCACAAATAAGTGGATATAGCTCATGTTAATACTTTTTTCTTAACAAAATGGAAGAAAGAGGCCATGTGTATTTCAGGAAATCAAGGGAACATGCAGAGCAGTAAACTTACTAAATGCAACATGACAAATAAGGTGGGTTTTGTTTTGTTTTTTTTCTTCCCAAAAGTCAAAATGGGTGAACTCTGTGATTAAAGAGTAGGACAAAAAGGCAGAGATCAAGGAGGACATTGCTGTGGTTAAAGGATGCCATTGTGCTAAAGGCAGTCACCAGAAGTCCAGGCTGGAAAAGGGAAATGCCATTGTAGGATCAAAGATTGACACATCTCTCAATTCTTTCTGTTATTGCCTGTGCCAGACTTTCTCCCTTAGTCTCTCTCATATATGCATATAGTCTTTACCTTCTGTTCTTAATGGATATATCTTTTTATGATACTGAAAAGTAGAAAAAGCTTAGGTGAACCTATAAAAAATAGGAATGTGGCTAACTACTACTGAGTTTTTGTGGGGTGGTGCTTTTTTGGGCAGCTTCATTCTTGAGATGTGTTAGTTACTCTTCACGAAAGGTTTTAGGAATGCTTTTAAGGGGAGGGTAGTTAGAAAATAGGTGTGCCCCCATTTGGGCTTTTTACTCATCATTGACTGCTAGAGGTCATTGGAAACAGGTTAGCATTAACTAAAGGGAAGGTAATATCATCATTTTGAGAATGTCTTTTAAAACTTCAGTAGCTGTTCTTGGGTACAGCTAATAATACCGAGACATTTAAAGATTTTGAGATCAGTATTAAATACTGTGATGAAGGAACTATGAGAAGGGATATGGTGTATTTTCATTATGGTATTTATAAAATCTTAAGGTTTTTTATGTGGAATCACATGTCCTTTATTGACATCTGTTCAGATTTTTAAAACATAATGCATAAAAACAGTGTGAAACACTGGATTGTACAAAGTTTTGTTCTTTTCTCTGCAGGAGACCTGTAAGCCGTTCCTATGTCAGAATTAGTAAAATGTCATTGTGGAATTTTCTGAATGATGGTAGGTAGATTGCTTTCTCACAGCAGGTCTTGAAGGAAGAGCAAAATGTCTGTCCTGCATTAAGCAGAAAAAATCTATGTCAAATCTCTTAGATACCATCAAGCGTCACTAGAAGCTGTGCTGTATTAGAGGGTTAGGAATATACATCTGACAGCTAATGTCCTGGTACGACTGAGGCTTGGCTACATTTGGTGAAGTGAGTTGAAGGGGTGTAGATAATGAATGAGTTGTTTGAATGAAGGTTATGAGAAAAAGTAAGACAGCTACTTTAAGTCTACTGTAGCTCATCAGTGGGATTTCTTTTTTTTGGGGGCGGGGGTGTTTGGTTGTTTTTTTTTCCCACATTGTCATTGCACAAAGCTTTACTGCTTAGGGAGGAGAAAGAGATGCAAGCTTAAAGTAGAAGATACTGCCCGGAAGAGCTATTTCAGATGATGGATCACTTTCATGACCTCTTTATAGCAGATAACAATTTTTTTCCTTGATCTTCATACCCCTCACATTGTTAATAGAGAGGATTCTGGGAGCTGTAGCTTGTCATCTGCTATTTTCATCTATCTTAAGAAAGCTTCCTCAAAACTAGAGAAAGAGGGAGGAAAACACATCTTCTCTTCTGATTTGACTTTAATTCTAATTTGGCAATCTCTTTCTTGGCAGCTTTTGCAAACACTACTGGGAAAAAAAAAAGTTTTCTGAATAATTCAGTCTTGAGAGTGAATTGAGCTTGAGGAGAATTGTTGAATTCCCAAGTCTGTGGTTTTTGTTATTGACCACTCACATGGATTTAAAGTCCTATCTCCTCAGTCAGTGGTTTTTATCTCCCCTTTGGATGCTGCAATTTTGTCTAGCTTTCCATCCCTTAACGCCAGCTCTCTGATCTTGCAAATAAACATACGAAGAACTGCCAAAGGACCTTCCTGCTACCAAGGGAAGCCATACTAGCATGCTGCACTGAGCTCCTTTCTAGCTGAAGTTCTGCGTATGCCTATGCAACTATAAATCAGAATTTGCTGAACCTGTTCTATGTTGAAGAGAGTCCAAAGAAAGTTGATGGAGTCAGCATGCTGAGTATGAAGCCATCTTTTCTGACTTCTAAGGTCTCATTTTTTTTTCCTGTTCTACAGGGTATTATTTATGACACTTTCCATTAATGTTTGCCTGTTAGTTGATGCTGCTTTTATTACTGACATTTTAATCTTACGAATACACATGGAGGTATGGTGTGAAAGAAAGAGATTGATATTCCAGACATAAACAATCAAATTAACACTTTAGTTTTATCTTGCAAGTAAAGGGTGTTCCAATAACCAAATCATCACCTGTGATGATTTTACTTTCTTTTACTGTTAAAGTGTTTTCCCTAAACTTCACTGTAACTATACCTAGGTTGGAGGCACAACACCATCTATCTCTCTAATAGCTATTCTCAGATAAAGAGCAAAAGTGTTGACCTTTACATTGGTTGGCAGGCTATTGTTTAAAAAAAGGGAATATGCTGAAAAGAGTGTTCCTACACTAACCTAGACAACCATTGCACTGTTCTTTTCTGAGGCACTCTTCCTAGTACCCTCCCCTCATGTGCTGAAGCATCCAAATCCTTAAGAAAGATGAAAGCTTCGTATCAGAAGAGAATCTCTTGAAAATGGGGTGTCTTACTCATTCCACATATACCCATGAAGTTTGTTATTTATATTAACATGCTAATGGGAGCCAGACAATAACAATATAGGAGTTGGTCCTGTACTTTATGCATCTACAGTCAATAAGTAACAAAAAAAATTTAATCTTGTATCATTTGAGTATTTGTAAATGCATAAAAAATAGAGCCTATTTTCTGCAAGGTGGAATGATGATGTGATAAATGTCACTGAAATTAGCTTGTCCAGAAAAAAAAAAAGATGATAGTCTAGCTAATATTCAGGACTGTATATAAAACCTGAACCAGGCTTAGCGAACCTTAAAGCCACTGAATAAAGTAGATGTTATTACCTCTAAAGCATTTTTTTTCCTAGTTTAAGAAGCAGAATCATCTGCAACGAAAATGAGTCTGAAAATTGGTATCATACTGTCTAGCAGAACCTTTATATAATTAACTTATTGATGGTCTCACTCAGTGGTACAGTTCATATGAGTAAATATATGAGAGCTCAGTCATAATGTGGACTGCAGGAAAGCTCTACAAATGTATTTCCACTCAGCTGCTTACAGCTACATGTTACTATTTCCTAACCAAACGAAGGAATAAAAATATTTTGTGGCTTTATGGCTTATAGCTTGATGAATTTGTAAGAGAATGCTAAAAAAGTAGCTTTCAGTGAGGAGGAGTTAGTCCGTTATCTTTCAACCTTAAAAGGTTACAGAAACTTCAACTAAACAAGAAGAAAAAAAAAAAAAAAAAAAACAAAAAAACCAAAACAAAAACAAACACCAAAAAGAAAACCCTTTTTTTCATTTCTGGTAATTTAATGCTTTGTAAATTACAGATATCACTAGTGTTTCTGTAGTCATTGCCTTCTTTGAAAGGCAGTTAGATCTAGAAAACATTTTTAATTAGGTGATAGATCAGATGGGATCTGCTTGCAAGTGAAATAAATTCACAAGTCCCCTTGTGGATTGATGAAAAATTTTATTCCTTTTAGATCTACCTTTAGTTCCGATTAACATATAATCAGATAAGCTAGGGAAGGCAGCATTGGTTAAAAGTAGTCAATTAATTGCATCAAGAACATGCTTTCCACTAGGTATTCTTGAAATAGGAAGTGTAGAAATAGTAACTGAAATAATAGAGTAAATGAATTAATGTTAGTGTGTTTCTGAGGATTCACTTGGCCGGAAAGTTCAACTTTGGTATTATGAGGATCTGAAAAGTCCAGGTGGTCTCATCTGACATGTTCTGTTTTGGATCTGTGGTGTTTAGCTAATACACTCATGAGCAGACGTGGTCTGATGTCATGTCTGGTAAAGAAAGCACAGGGAGAGACAGGGCGAGTGTTGATTGCTCCTCTTCAGGTCTGTTGAAGAGCAGCATTTTCTTGCTCAAGTTGTTGCCATCACTTTATTTTAAACAGGAAAACTTCATGATGACTTCTTTTCAGTTGCATTGGAATTCTTAATTTTTTGACATGCATTTGCTGCTTGCTTTCTAGATTTTGTTGGTCATACCTAAAAAGGGAAAATCTGGAAAAAGAAGGGAGAGGATGTTATGAATTTGGGTTCTGGCAGTAAAGACCTATATAACACTTGTTCCTAATATTTTTATACGCTAACTAAATTTTGGAGAAAATGTGAACACAGCAGTAACATTGTTACAAGTATGGCATCCCAACAGGCATGTTGGAACCTTTGGGATCAAGCCCTTATGTTGGAAGTCAGGGTTTTTTGAAAAGATTACTCGATATTCTTCTTCCATAATAAAAGAGCAATATAAAGCAGAACAGTGACATGGCTTTTTGGCCACAATATAGATGGTATTTAATGCAAGCAAACATCGTATCTTAAGAACCACTCTTATCTGTTCTAAGGGTAATGATGTTGGCAACGGCTCTGGCAACACTGAGGACAGAAATTGGTGTGTATTGGTGTTTCAGAACAGGAGGTGTTCTGCACCAGAGTGAGGAGACATCGAGATGGTGCAGGGCTAGATCTCAGTAAGAAATGACCAACAACAAACAGCTTAACAAGATAACCGCTTTAATAAGTCAGAGTAAGAAGAAGGATCTAGAGAGTAAGTCTTAACATCCCTTTGTGCCACAATGGATGGAGCCTGGATGGATTTTCCTACGGCACGCTGTGCAGGGCAGAGCAGCTCCTGTCCATGGAGAGAAGCTCTCCCTTTTGATCATCCGAGCTACTATAGGATTTCGTTACAAGGAAACAACTCTATTCCTAGAGGATGCTCACATGAGAACTTGCTGCTGCGCTGCCAGGTGCAGGCAGGGCCAAGCGGGTGCCACAGTTGCTGGTGCCGAGTGGGAGCTGCCCACGTCTCCCATGCTGCAGCGAGCTGGTTGAGCCTGTCCTGTGGCCCAGGAGCCGTGGGCATTGCACAGCCTGACGAACACGCTGGGCGTGCAGCATCATGCTGCCCAGCACCGGCCTGGCCATGCTCCTGCTAACTGTTAGGTGATCACTGACTCCTAAACGAGCAATGGTCTCTCAGTCAGGATGGGGAACATACTGCTGCTATCCCCCTGTGTATAACTTAAGCATGTGGGTTATTAAATTGTGACCATCTCTAGTATGGGACAGTATTTTGTTAAACTTTTCCTTTCTCCTGGGTATTCAATGAACATTTTCAAAGTGTGTGTGGCCCATGAGCTGACGGTGTGTGTGTAAGTGTAGGGACTTAAAAACCTCTTTTCACTTTAGATGTGACATTATGCTGGTTTTTAGGAAAGGTTTTGTCTTATATGTCCAGTTTTATTCCTTTTGGAAGTTTCCTTGGCTAGACTCATTTGTAATACCTCTGGAGCATGTGTCACATCCATCGCTGTTCTGGGCTCAAGGCAGAGTTTGGGTGTGTAATCCCTTTTCTCACAAGCATGAATTCAAATCAGAGTTGGAGCACATGCATGTACATTCCTTCAAGCACCAGAATACTTCTGGTTTTAATTAAATGGGACAATCCATGTCCCTAAAGTTAGATGTTTCCCAAATATCACTCTGAATGAGGACTGCCTACGGTAATGCTTGTATGGGTAAGGATGGTAGGATCCTTTTTCTCAAATCTTTGGCTAAAAATGAAAAACTTTGTCCTGAAACTACTCAGCTTTTATAACAGTTAGCTTGGTCAAAGCTGTGTTACTAAGCAAACAAATGACAAAAATAGCATTGTTCAATTTCCTCTTCTCTTTTGCTTAATTCGCTTGAAGGAGGCTTAGGAATCCCAGCTGAACATGACGTTTTGGCTGCAGTGTAACTTGTGGTACCTCAACGCAGTGGCTGCTGGTCTTCTGTTCCTGTGCAATCACATGTGCTTGGCATAAATCAGCATAAGACAGCAAGAGTTTTATGGGTAGCTTGAACATCTCCCTTCCCAACGGACTAACAAACAGCTTCTTTCTTCTATTGCAGTTGAAACATCGGGTGAATAAATGAGCTGTGCTGCTGTATGAGATACTTTTAAGGGAAAACCAGGTAAGCTGTTTCTTTGGTGCAGGCATAACTTAAACTTAAGACTGAGGCCCCATGTGTAAATGAGTTTCTTCGAGACTTACTGGCAACCCAGTGATAAACACATTGATCAGAAGAGTAGGTTGGGGTTTTTTTATATAGCTCTCTGTGATGCTGAGGCAATAGACTCTGCAGTTTGCTTTATTGGTCATAATAATTACAACCTATACCTTAGAATGGTTTTTCTTCCACTCTATGATCACCTCCCCAAACAGTTAAGAGCTATTTTTCCTTCTCTGAGGATGTTTTGATGAAGCTGATGGTATGTGGTACATCCTGGCCACCTGTTTTACTTGCTCATGTGAATGCTTTCTTGAGTCATACTCCCAAAATATATTGTTGCCTAAATCTAGGGAAGACTGGCAATTGGTAGCAGCTGAACTTTCATATTATACCAGAGTTTATGTTAAAAATAAACCCTCACAAATGATCAGTGTCTGGAAAACATATGGGTTGTTTGCTAAGAAACAAAGGATGGTAAGCACCTAGTTTGCTGTATGAGAAGGGTTTTCTCTTGCTATCCACAAAATCCACAGTAGACTACTACATAGGAAACTGAGATTCATTGTTCTACACTTTTCTTGTTAAATATTGAAGCTAGCATAGAAATGTTGCCCGTCCTATGTCAGCTACTGTTAGCTTTAAAAGCCATGTTCATTCTTCTTTAGGCACTGTGAATTTTCAATTCTTTTCAACAGAGTAATATCTTTTCGGTCAGAAGGGTTAAGGTTGCTTTAGCAAGGCAGAGGGCACAGGGTGTCTGTAAGTGGGCTGTTAAGTTGTTCTGTGAGCCAGAGTCTGTGAGCAAAAATCTTTTCTGTGAAGAATTGACTCCCGGTCTTGCCTCTTTGGAATGTGATCTAAGTGAGATGCTGTTATACTGATGGCCTGTCGTTTTGTCTACCATGTCTTTTGATTTTAACCTCCTGGAAAAGTGTTTGTCTTTGGGAGAGGATTCTAAACAGTATTCCAGGTGGATGATGGAGTCCACCTTTCAGTCTGGAGGAAACAGGGGGAAAATGTAAAATACTGTGCAGGTCCCAGCATTTCCCTGGGCTGTCTCTGCAACGGTACTTAGAGTGGGTTGACTCCAGCAAGGTCCTTGGTCAGTAACTGAGCTATTTTGAATTTTGTTGAGGCATGTGCCTGTTCCCCATGGATTATGTGTGAAAGTAGATGGCCCTTTTCCCCCTCTATTAGAAAGTGGAAGGTGAAGAATGCTTTATCCACTCTATACTTGTGCTGTTTGGAATAACGGACTAGAGCAGGACTTGGAAAACAAACTTAGGGTCATAGGGAAAAATAAACAGAGTGAGCTGACAATGTGAAGGTATTGCAAAAAGAGGCAAATGTGATTCTGCAGTTTATGACCAGGAATATTACATGGAAGACAAGAGACATCATTATCCTGATTTGAAATTGCTGATTTCATGCAAGTTTTGGATACTGCAATTTCAGATATAGGCAAGCTGAAGAGTGTCCAGAAAAGAGAAACAAAAAAAAGTCTTAGAAAACAATGTTTTGTAAGCATGACCTTTGAGAAATGCTAAAAGAAATAGGAGTTTTTATAAGCTTTTCTAAAGAAAGAGAATGATCTTTTGACTGTGGAAAATTTTGTTAGGTCTTCTGGCTTCTTTAAATAGAAGTTGAGTATGATTACATAGAAAAGTGGGACAAAATGTAATCCACTCAATAAATAGTAAAGAAAACGCAGTTTTCTATGCAATAGAAGGCTATCTAACTGGATAAGGAAGAAATTCAAGTGAGCAATGCATTTTTGTCTTTAATGCAAATATTGTGAAAGCATTTTGACTTGATGTCTTGGAAGTGGTTTAGTTTAGGAAAAAAAAATATTTTTATTTCAAATAATTCTTTGAGTAAATAAGCATACCTTTGCGGTTGCTGTTGAATATATGTTAAGCTTAGACAAAATATAAAAGCTGTACTAAATTGTTTCAAAAGCAGCCCATCTCAGACCTTTTAACATCCAGTGCAATTCCCACCAAATTCATTGTGAAGACTATGGTGACTATCTTTACACTGTATAACAGCCTTTACTCATAAAGTTGGGTAAAAGCAAAGTAATCTGTATGGGTGCCTGTATTTGATGTTATTTGGTGCAATCGAAACATTTCAGTAGATTGCAGCAGTCAGTTCTGATATTTGTTTGTCTATGTGCAGTTTGGGAATTTTAGTTCAAGATGGATCTCATCTAGTCCCCTGAACCATAGGTTTCCATTTGTAAATGCTGTTCAAAGATGACCAATGAACCACCCATGGTTTCAAACTCCCACAGGGATTGGAGAGCATTTAGCGGGTAGCTGGAGCATATTTCACTTCCCTCAGAAACAAATTTATTTCATTCACATCAACTTTGAACAGCCCTGGTGCGCAGTAAGCATGGATAATTAGAGGATTCACTTCCATACTGCACCATTGCATTGAACCAAAGGATTAGGAGGTGAAACCTTCACAGTTAATTCTTCTGAATCACACAGTGGACATTCTTAACTTATCATGCTTTCTCTTTTGTTTTTACTTAAAAAATACAAAATTATTAAAACAGACAGATATGCCTACTTTTCAGTGTATACTTCATCACAGCACAAATGTGAGCAAGCTGAGGAATGAGTGGTATGATTTTTTTATTGGTAGTTATCCCTGAACTGTCAAAAGTGACTTAAATTTCTCTACTTAACAAAGAAGTTATTGGTAATAACTTTGCTTTTTCTTGGCAGACATGCCAAATATCAAGGGTATGGAAATTTAATCTTATAATTGATAGCAACTAGACTTTTTTAAGATATTCATCAAAAGGATCTTTGAACTTTTTCTTCTGTCCAACAACTTGATACTCATAAAACAAGGAGAAATTCTGATAAAACCTGAACACCATGTTTTTTCCCAAGTGCACAACTGTCTGTCACAGGAGTTCTTTAACATTTGATCAAAGTATCTAAAACCATATGGTAAAGACCTCAATAATTAACAGGTCAAGATTTGCATTCAGTTATGTCTCACAACATAAGCTGTATCTGTGTGAATGTAGAAACAGAGTCTTCTGACTCGATTTGCTGCTTCTTACGCTGGGAGCTAACACTGCTTAATAAATGTTAATTAACTTACTGTGGCCTTACATAATCGGAGTGTAACTTCTTATGCTGACTGTTTCTGACCTTAAAGTTGTATTTATAGTTTGTATCTGAATCCAAACTTTCCTTCTGTTCATTATGGTGCAACCAGAGTTGGATGAGAAACGTCTTTCCAATTTTTTGAAATTCTGAGGAATTCCATAACTTCTGTTCCAGTGTGGACAGAAAACATGCTTTTTTCAGAGTGTTTTGGTGGTGTTTTTTTTTTTTGTTTTCGCTAATAACAACAGGACTGTTTTCATTTAGCCAAAGACTTTGGCGATTGGAACATATCTTGGGAAGAGAACACCCTGGATCAAATGCCTGATACCTCCTTCTACATGAGTTTCCTCACAGCTAGTTTTGCTATATCCAGCTGAGAGGAAGGAAGAAAGACTTACCTTTTAAATTTTTTGATTTCCTACTCTCTCAGAAGGTTTATTTTTCTTATTAACATCCCTAAACCAAACAAACAGATTGGCATTTCCTGACAGAAACTTGTTCAGTTAAAGCATTCCTGGCAATTTGTGTTGCAGTCTCTCAAAAGCTTTGGCAGAGTAGGGGGTGAGCGAGGCTTCTCTGTTCTAGTCCCAACTGGATTTAGGTTGACTGGCAAGATTCTTCTTCTTCCTCCCTTGAGACCTAAGATGAGTTCCCATTTTTCTGTCTTTTTTGTTGTGGCTTTTTTGTGGTGCTTTTTTCTCTTGTGGGGCTCATAAAATCTTTACTTAAAGACATGAGGGGCTGATTATGTGCTTTCCCTGGGAGTCTGAACTCTTCAATCCTAGATTCCTTGTTGCCATTAGGTCAGCAGGGCTGGTACGCGCTTTCTTACTTTAGATTAGGTTCACCCAGTGCATCCAGCTATTTTTCCCTCAAACCATGTGGAGAAGGAGAAATGATCCATAGCCAGCTACAGTCTTTGTTTTTTCCCTGCTGTTATGTTTCTGTTCATACACAGGCTTTTCAATTTCACGAAGCCAGCTTTACATGAAAGCTGAAATGTAATTGCATCCTCCTGAGTAAAATGGACAATTTCTGTGCCAACTGCATTTTTAAAGAAAAAGATTACAGCATTCACTCTGCTGCCTGCTTTCTTTGCCAAACGAATCCCTTTGCTGATGTAAAGGGATTAAATATTCTAAAACACCCACCAGATCAATTCTTTATAACTCCAGAAGTGTGCAGAATAACATCTTCGTTATTTTTGCCAGGGGAAGAAGCAAAACACAACAGGTAGGCCTTTTCCAACACACCTTGTTTTACTTTAGCAAATACTAGTGAGGATTCAGTTCAGTATATATCATGCTTACTGTTCCTCTCAGCTCTCCATGTTAACTTAAACTTTAATTTCCTTGTGGAATTTATGACTTTTCGATATACCTTGTAGATCTAAGGCAACATGATAAATATTGTGCAGTTTGCAGGTTTTTGTGTGTTTTAAACTGAAGATGTTAAGTGTGATAATATTTGTTTATGTCATGGAAAAGATTTTTTAATAAGGGTGCATGGTTGCACACAAAGCAGTTTCAAATATCTTTTTCCTCTCTTTTTTACAGTTTCTAGCATTCTTTGTATCATTCATAATACCTTTACATGGCCTCAGGAAGTGGGTGACTTTTATAGAGTTGAATTTAGATACGGTATTGTGTCTTTCATTGATCGCATTTTGTAAGATTTCCAGGCTTACTCATGCATTTTACGCTTCCCTATGGACAGTCATAAAATAGTTTACTTATAGTTATGTTGTGAGCATAACAATGCCAATATATCTCACTTTCTTTGAATAGTGTACAGACTTCTCTTTTCCCAGCCAGATGATGTTGCAGATTTACCTGAAAGAATACTTGATAGCAAGATTATGCAATGTAGTTCTTGTTCCCACAAATGTGCTTCTCCATCTGAAGTCTGCACAATCCTTTCCTTAACATTGGAATTTATTCTTTGAAAGCCACCTCTGATATCCCCCAGAGCAGTCCAGACCAGCTTATGTGAATAGAGGTTAGGAAAAATGGTACTCTAGCTGTTTTGAACAAGGTTGTGTTTGCAAAAGTGGGAAAGGTTCCTAAACTCAGGACGACCTGAACTCAAGAGGCTGGGCTATCTGGGGTAAAATAGTTCTACTTCAGGCACAGCTAAGATAATTGGAAGCATAGTTAAACTGTGAGACTTGTAGTCTCTTTCAGGAGGTGCTGAAGGGCTAATTCCCATTAACATCCAGTTCAGCAGATTCAGCAGATGTTCTGTATCACAGGATGAAGGGGGTGACAAGCTGCTTCTCCTTCAGTTACTGTCACAGCTACATCCATCCTAGCTACTGACTACAGCTACAGCCAGAGAGACTCAGTGGTGCCACATCACTGACTTTTTGATCACTGTATGTTCATCTCAACAAGTAACACAGCAATAACCAGACAAGCCCTAAGGAAGTGTTAGAGCCTATGTCTATAAAATAAGATTATGTTCTGAAAGATGGTGAGCATCAACTCTGAATAAAATCAGTAAGAAGAGAGAGTCTGCAGGGCAGCACAAAGCAATGTAGAGGAAATACTAAGAGCATTGGAAGTATGAGAGAAACTGTTATGAACTTAAAAAGTGAGATGTATATAACTACACTCCAGTAGACTGGATTATAAACCAATGTGAGCACTGGTACTTAGAGGCTTGGGGAAGTAGAAGGTGGGTGGATCATCAAAAGAACTGTAAATGCCAAGAGAAAAGACTAAAACATCATAACACTGTAATATCCTCATGGGGGGTCAAATAAGAGTGAAACTTTAGCATGGGAATTGTTATCTGTGTATCTGCTTACGTATGTGGAAATCTAATGGATTCTGAAAGACTTTTAATGTGTACATTTTAAGGAGATTCTTTAACTACTATTTTTTCCTACTACTAATAATAGAAATGTTCTTGCTGAGATGTAAAATGCTACAAATGCTGTGATTTATTTTTTCTTCCTCATTAGGAAGCACAAAAAAAGGTCTATAGTGCATTTTGAGAGAACAGCTGGGTCTTTATAGTATGTTTTGTTACTGTTAACTTTATTAAATCATGAGGGATGTAACCATAACCACTAACATGATTTTAGCTGAATTAAAGCTAACTTACTCTTCAGTCTCTACCTGAACAAAAGCATTCATCAGTCATCTTCATGAATTCACAGAATCCTATGATTCCAGGCAATTCTCATGTATTGTATAACCATCTGTAGATCTTGATGCCAGACATCTTTTGGCAGTGTCCTCTGCCTGAAAGGAAAAATGGTTCAAAGTTGTTGTGCGAGAGGATGAAATTTTTCTCCCTTCTAAGGCAAAACTTGCCCATCTTCCTTCTTAGCACAAGTCTGTAACTGTTTCAGCCTCACAAAGTCTGCCTTTCAAGAGATGCTTACAGGTTATAGAGAGGTAGTACATGGAATCTGAAGCCAATGTTTTTTCTACCATCTACACTACTTAGGATGTGTTAAGACATCTGTTAAATGGTAAAAGCAAGAGCACTTTATTGAAGGCTATTGATGATTACTTGCTTTTTGAAACACTGGTATTTTTTTGTGATATTAGTGTAGAGCATCATTTGAGTTTAAAGTTTCAGTCTTTTGTGGTGTCCTGGTTTTGACTGGGATAGAGTTAATTTTACTCCTAGTAGCTAGTATAGTGCTGTGGTTTGGATTTAGGATAAGAATAATGTTGATAACACAGGGATGTCTTAAATGTTGCTGAGCAGTGTTTACACTAAGTCAAGGACTTTTCAGCTTCTCATACCACCCCACCAGTGAGTTGGCTGGGGGGCACAAGAAGCTGGAAGGAGACACAGCCGGGACAGCTGACCCCAACTGACCAAAGGGATATTCCATACCATATGACATCATGCTCAGTATATAAACTAGGGGGAAAGCTGGCCAGGGGCTGCTGCTCAGGAACTGGCTGGGCATCAGTTGGCAGGTGGTGAGCAATTGCATTGTGCATCACTTGTTTTGTATGTTTTAATTATTTTTTTCCCTTTCTTTTCTGTCCTATTAAACTGTCTTTAGTCTTTATCTCAACCCATGACATTTACTTTTTTTCTTCTGATTTTCTCCCCCATCCCACTGCCGGGGGGCGGGCAGGGAGTGAACAAGCGGCTGTGTGGTGCTCAGCTTCCTGCTGGGTTAAACCACGACATATGGCAGATGTTTCTGCCAGGCCTTTAGACCTTTCCCAATCTAGTTGATCTTTGAAAAGGCAGAGCCTACGCTGTTGGACAAAATGCTAACTGAACTGGCCCTATGCCTTGCTTAGGACTTTGGGAGCAATATCAGCCTTCTGTGGGCTCTTATTTCCCAAGATTTAATTGTATTCTAAATCCAGTCTTGTCCCTAGCATAAACTGGTGTCTGTCTTAAAAAGAGTGGTAGCTTAATTCCCTCTGCTTCCTCCACCCCTCATTTTATCCCTGTGAGGTTTTAAAGAGTTACGATTAATTTCAGCTTCCCAGCTATCTATTCCCAACTTTAAACCAGCCTAACCGCTCCTCTGGATTGTTGCCAGATGCTCTGTATCTGCTTTAGCACAAGTAGTAACTCCTACGGTTTCTTCCATGTGTCTTCATTTTAAATCATTCATGATACATGACTAGTTTCACCACTAGAGTTTCTCTTTTCCTGAGCAGTCACAGCCTAAGCTGTACCCATGAGTCTCATACCTGCTTCAGAAGGAGTGACATTACATTTCTTCATCTTTCTTCAAGCTCTTATTTTAGCCGTGTGAGCATGTCAAGATCTATCACTCAGCTGCATATGCTTTTTCAAGCTCTATCCTTAACCTAAATCCCATCTTTCAGCAATGCAGTGGGACTTGATGTACCTTACAGCCAGTGGCAGCATGTTTACACCTCTGTCCCACAGGCCTCACATCACCCTGAAGACTCTCAACCTGCAGCATCCATCTCACTCCTGCTTCTCTACTTTCCTGACAGCTAACTCTAAATGTATTCATAGGGCTAGTTAGCACTTGCCTTAACTGGAGTGACAGCTCATTTAGCCCTTCTTCCTCCAACTCTCATTTTGGGAGCATCTGCAGAACTGAAGGTAGTGCTGAATCTTGAAGGGCTTGTAGGGCTGAAGTGAGTGCTACGGACAGGAGAGGAAGATACAGTCCAGTTTGCAGGATTTGGGAGAGGGTGAAATATGTGCTGGATTTTTGAAGACCTACAGGGCTAAAATGGGGCAGGTATAAGTCATACGTCTGGTATAGCTTCTAACCCAATTAATACATTTTTATCATCCTTTTACCTGTGGTCTTACTTGTCTTTAGTGATCTAGCACCCACTTCAGCTTCAGAGGCTTTCCTTTCTTGAGCAGCCCATAACTACAGTCTAAGCCACAACAGTTGGGCTGTTGTTTGTCTTCCCATGCTAGAAACTCTTTTAAAGATGTAGTGCTAAAGACTTTTTTTCCCCTTATCCCTGAATATATCCCTGGCCATATGACTCGCCCTTCCCATTGGAATTATAAATCATTGTGCTTTTACCATAAATGTATCCGATGGAAGAAAGCAATCTCTCTTACTCAGGTTGGAACTGGAATTAGTGTCACATTTTGGAATATTGTTCTCTGGAAGATGTCCAACTGCAGCAATAAGTCTAGATTAAACATACTCCAAATTACTATACAAAGATAGCTTTTTTCTCATTTATCATTGCTAGCATCAATCATTATCTTAGGTCTTTAGCCCTTGCTTTCCTGATCCCTGTTCATAGTTTGGTCTGAGTCTTATTCCAAGTAATAAACCTAGCCCAGTGATACCAACCTGATTCACTTGGTAGCCAGCCAAGTAATTTTTGTCCAAAATAGAGGCTTAATCCAATAACAATTCTAGGTTTACAGCCCCTCCTATGCTGATGCATAACCTTAGTACTAATTAGTCCAGCTGCTCCTATCCTCTTCCTAACCTTGAGGCAGTTGTGTATGGAGTACTGAATTTAGTTCTTTACTATGTTTTCTGGAACTCAAACCTTCTCCTTAACTATCTAGTGTAGCAATATATAACTGCTACTTTCAATGCCGTGTTTACTTCAGTAAATAAATAAATCGAGTTTATAATGAAGCAGTACAAATCATAACTAAAATTTTAATTGAAAAGCATGCAGAAATAATGTGTTTACATAAACAACTCAATATACAGATACACACTTTTACGCTTAGAGATGACTCTCTCTTTTACAGAAAGCTATCATACATACTAATAGGACTAATAAAAATAATTTTTTTGGGGTGTGTAGCCTATCTCTGTGCAATTACATTACATTTTCAGAGCATAAGGAAAAAGGCTCAAACCCTCCACCCCCTCCCTTCCCTTAGGGCTAGATTTTTCCAAGAAGCTCCTCTCTTTAGGAGGAGCACAGGGAGTACTTTGTGTGCTGTGCTCTCTTGAAAAATATGTCAACCTGCTATGATGGCAGCTGATCTCTTTGACAATCTGGCTTTGATCCAAGTGAACCAGCACATATGTATGTAGTACAGCCTTCCTCAGTGGACATATGATGAACTTATTAAAAAAGCTGTATATGTACTGTGATTTTTCATACAGATTGAATTCAGTCTAAGCACATTTTCACTAATGCAGTCAAAGATACTTCTCAAGAAGGGATGTTTCTAGGCAGCTGCTCAAGTATGTTTCTTCAACCATTTGAATGATAGAATTTTAAAAATATTTAACCCTTTTGATGATCAAATCTGTTTATAAAATATATTCCATCGTGCAAAAAATAAGATTACTAATTTTGCAAAGGACTTGCTGTGAATTAAATGCAATATCCTAGATGTAAACAGTAGAATTTAGCTGGGAAGGTTAATGTTCTCAGTGTAGACTGGGAGCAGAAAACCCAGATTAGAATCAATCTATAAACACAGCTTGTTAATACAACTTCTGTAATGGGAAATCAGTTTTCAGGTCTTCAATTTTCAGACAGAACGAGAGCTTAGCACACTTTAATGTCCTACTGTTAGATTAGATTTATTTTTTGAAGGGATTTCAGTAAATGCTCTATATCAAGTGGGCATGCACTAGGCTAACTGCATATTCATGGTTATTGTCGACTTAACTCTTTTCTAAAGGGGATGATGAGAAGCATAAAAGAAGACTGGCAATACCTAAGTTTCCCGGAGTGCTACAGATGTTCTGAGTGCTAAGGCCTTGCTAGCATCCTGCTGCCTTAAAGGATCAGCAGGCTGGTGGCTGAAGACAATGATGTTCTGTGATGTTAAGCTAAGGAGTTGCACCCGGCAGCTGTGAATCCCTGGAAGACTTTCTGCTACAGGGAGCCTGTGCTGTCCTGGGATAAATTAGAGATAGCATAGCAAATACCATAATACAGTTTACTGTAGGTAAAGAAGGTCCTTTACTTCCCTTGAGTTGAGATGGACATGCAGCTGCAAAAATGTCTCACCTATTTATTTGTAAATCATAAAGGGCACAGACCAAAAGGGCTTTGATTATAGTCAAGAAAAACCCCTCACTCTTAGCCAAATTATACTGCAGCTTTTTGATTTCTAGCTTTATGGCAGACTTGTGGTTTTGAATCTGTTACTGTGCTTTTAGTTTGAGGACTTTTGAACACAGAGAGATGCTTTGTTGCTTGCCAGTAGTAAAGAGGAGCCTTTCGTAAAAGCAGCAGTTTTAGTGAGAATTCCGTGGCTAAGGTTGATACTAGTCTGACCTTTCTTTAACTGTACACAGCAGTCTTTTTTTATTTTTTATGGGATGAAAAGGATTGATAACCTTGCTTAGCCTTGCTCTATACTATGTGTTTTACCTTAATAAAATACCATTTTGCCTTGGGCTTTCTGCTGACTGTGCTATAAGACTTGTACCCCAAAACATGTTTGTCAGTATGTGTCACATCTCTTCTTATCTAGCTTGGTCTATCTGCCTATTTATGTAACCTTCTGTATCATCAAACGCTCATCAGCGCGGGAATTCTAGAAAATGCCCTGTCACAGAGATAGCAGTGCAAGAATCCTGTGTTTCTCATCTTGTTTCTGTAATGATGCTGCACACCTGTGTCAGGTTATACCATACAGCTGTGAGTGCTAAGGATCTTGTAATTAGGTGAGGCTGTGCTTCCAAGAAGCCTTTAGAGTGAGCGCAGGGCTGTGAAGACTCAACGTTTGATTTCTGTTTTGCTTCATTTTCCTTTCTATCTGTGTAATGAGAGGTCACAGTAGCAGAGAGGTGCTATATGAATGAGCTACATAAATTTCTCAGAGAGCCTTGAGGATAAGGAAATACAAAAGTGATAACTTCAGCACTTTTTCTCTAAAAATAAATTTATGTGAGTAGTGACTCTATTTGTCTGTCCTATATAAAGTGAAGGACTATCTTTCATGCAAACAACTGGAAAGGAGAGAATTACAAAACAAGTAAGAATGTAAGGCATGCTTGACTGGTCAAGAGGTATAATCGGATACAGCAGTATGTGTATATCAACAAAAGGGTGTAAAAATGTAGAATTCTGTAGTAGAAAGAAGTATGATTACAGCTGTCTGTCTGTAAAACGTCATGAATAGTAGGAAGTATATGATCCAAGTAGGGGGTGAGTAAAAGAACCTGAGTGACAATTCTACTGTTGAACTTGTGGTGGACCAAAGCCCTGCTGGATGGTAGAGGCCCTGTAAGCATTTGCTAGGCCACTTCAGTGTGGGTTTTTTTCTGTTACTTTCTCTTGTGTGTGTTTTGTCAGCTGTAGGATCAAGGGGAATAGAATAACTAGATATCTTTTTCAGTAAGATATCTTTATGATAGTGTGTTTTGGGGTTTTGTGTGGTGGGTTTTATCTTTTTTTTTTTTTTTTGGTTTTTAAACTCTTTATTCTTTTTTCTCTTATTACCAATTGTGCTTAATATCTGATCTCTTAGTCTTTGAAGATTAAGCAAAACAGGTATTGAATGTGTTTGGTGTTTTTTGCATTTGTTATTTGTCTTTTGGGGGAAGTCTTGGACTTGCGTTTTTCTAGGTCTTGTTTTTTTGTTTTTCTTATTGCTGTTTGTGTCTTCACTAATCCATTTTGCACTGCAGCCCCTGATTTTGGTGTTACATGCTAATGTTTTTCTCCTGTGTTTGCTAGCCTTGCCATTCATTTAATGCATCTGTGAGTTTGACCTATAGCTCTCTTGTTGCTGTTCAGCTTCTCTCACTTCTTATTTTCCCCAGAATCATGGGCTCTGTCTCTCACATTCTCATTTAAAACACCTTCGCACATTTATATTCTGAAATGCTTTATTAGCCAGGTCCAAACTAACTGTCTCTTCCAGCTTTTTTTTCTGTCTCCTGAAACAAAACTTTTTCTTAGCACATTTCACGGATTTTTTGCTTAGCCTGTCCCCAGATATATGTTTAGGATGCAGGGACTTATCATCAACAATTGTGAATCTCTTGAAGCCACTCCTACCACACAAGTAGTACAGAGCTCTAAAGCTAATTTTGGAAACACCACAAAGAACCGGTTCATCTAGTACACAATTACAAAGTAGAACTGGTATCCAGGGCTTTCAGATATTTTGATGATCTCTTGGTTTCCTTTTATTACTGTCAGCTGAGATAGATTAGGGCAGGCTGAAATGAGTCCTAACTTACCCCAGGCTTACTATTTGCATCCTGTTTGCTCACAGCAGCACACCAGAGTCCTGCAGCTCACCATCTTCATCTCTGTATTACTGTAGCGTTCTGCCCGAAACAAATATGTGGAAGACAGACAGCAGGAAAATGAGGGTAAGGGACACAAGGAAGTCAAAACGTGTGCAGGTGCCTGGGAACGGTCAGTAAACTTTAACTGGAGAAACTTGAAGCAGCTTCTCCAAGAAAAAGCTACTTCAGTTTTTGCCTAGTATGTTGTAAATATGTGAGTGATACTCAATAGGGAAGTGGGGGAAGACAGAGAATCTCTTTAACTGTATGCTTTGCCAAAACAAATCTGCTTTTTGTAGATTAGGAGGGCATTGAAAATACGATTATATGTACTGTGGGCTCCAGTAGGTTTCCTGAGCTTGGCTGAGGAAGAAAGCAGAATTCTCCTGAGATTCTGGAAGACTGAAATAGAGAATTGCTGATACAACATAAATGTTTGCTTCAAAGAATTGCTGATGGACTGTGAAAGAATGGATTTCAGATCACAGGAAGTTTTGCCTCATGTGTGCTAAAGTTAGATCTTTTGTTAGTTGTAGTATGCTATCTGTGCTTCCATATTGGAGCCTTTCTTGCCTGTATTTTCTGTTCTTTAAAATAGAGATTGGCGATACCTATTGCACTGAATGCTCTGTTAAAAGGAAGCTTGTGACTGACACCAGAAGTGAAGCTGTATTGGTAAACAAACTACCCAAGTTGTTATGCTTTAGACTAACTTCAGTTTTGAGGAGCTGATTGTCTCTGTAGCATTGAGCTACTTTCTTGTGGTTTTTATGGCTTTGCTAGTGATGAGATGACTGTGATACGCTTGTTAGGAGAAGCATATAGATGTCACTTGTCTCCTTGGAAACCAGAAGATAAAATTACTCTAGGTGTATCTGTTGCCTGTATTTTGATACAAATAATTTTTTGTTTCCCAAAGGATAGCTACCTAGATACTGAGGTGTTAGCCACTTTGTAATGATTTTCTGCCTTCTGCTAAGGCAAGGGGCATATTACAGTGGAAGAACAATAACAGCGCTCTTAATTGACTAGCTTAGATATGCTATTTGCCTCAAGCATCTTGTGTTCTAATTAGAAATCAAAGCATTACAAGGTGTTCCCTTCACCTCGTACTCCTGACAGTTTGTGGAGTTTCTCTGCCTTTTGTCCAGCCTTCTCTTCAGTGTAAGGTTGTTTCTATGCAAATATTTTAAATAACAGCCTTGTAGAATGTGTTCTTTCTATAAAACTTAGACTGCTAATGGTAGAGAGCTCATTTATAATATATATCACTGAGGTAGTTGTTATTCCCATGGAGATACTAATGCTGCACTGCAAGGAGAATGAACATGGGAAGGTGCTAAAAGTCTGATAACTGTAGGTCAGAAACACTTTAGTGGATGTAAAAGAAGAGCTATGTTCTCTTTAAAAGATAGATATGGTGTGACAGGTGATTTTTACTAATAGCATTGTGGTAGCAAGCGGCAGCTAGACAGATGCAGTCCTGGGAGTGTTTTTTTGTCTCTAAGCATCTTTATTTACTAGAATTGTTCTTGTATTTTGCAGTGTTTAACACATGGAAAAATGACCACCTGCAGTGAGCCTGCTTTGGTTTGATCTGTATCAGAACTTATTGACCCGATGACTTGTTTTTAGGCATTAGAAAGATGATAGTGTAATAGGAATGTTCTCCAGTATAATATCTACACATACAGTGTAATACATGTATTCTAAGATAATAAAATTGTTCCTGCAATGCAGAAAAAAAATCATTATTTCATCCTTTGGTCTACCTTTGATTCCTACCTAGATGGTACCTATGACATGTTACACAGGTAACAGCAAAGACCCAAGTTTTTTAACTCCTAATCTCCTTTGTACCATCCTTTGTTTATAGAGGGAAACCACAACATTTGCTTCAGTGCTAGACTTTTAAGAGAACTATAACAAATCCATTTCCAAGACTGAACAGAGCAGTGTATTGGCATGGGTTTTGACTTGTGAAAACTATGAGTGAACAAAAATCTAATATCAATTTAAGTTGATCTGAGGAGTCACATACTAAGACAGTCTGAAAGTCCTCTGGTTGAACAAACTAGTACTGAACATGTGTATCTCTGTGGAGGGGGATGTATTTTATTTTTTTTTTTCCAAACAAATTGCTAAACATTTTCTACAGAAATAGCTAGTTTCATTGCCAGGAGTGCATTGCACCATTCTAGAACAGTGGTTATGTTTATGCTGTCCTGTGTGCCTTGAGCTGACTTTCACACATGGCATTTTATCATGGGCTAAGGCTGTCCAACTGGCAGATCATTTCTCTAGTACTATTAACAATTTTGTAACTAGCATAGCATGACAATCCACATTGTCACTTTTGGAAAATGCAGTCTCCAAGGCTCCTATATTCGGTTAAATTTCCAAGCTACTAAAGAATTAGGAAGAAGTGCCCTGCTGGTAAAATGTGCATTTCATTTCCACTCCTTGTTGTGTGCCCTAGTTTTTATTGGGCTCTCGGAGGCTGTTGGTGGCAATGGAGTCGGAGCACACTACTTCCAGCAGTGTTCTGACTATCTTTCCTGATTTCTCGTGGTCAGCAGACTTTCTCCTATCACCATGCCAACCAACTCCATTTCATCGTCAAAGAGCTTGTGACTGTGTCCACTGAACGATGATTTTGAAAGTTCAGATTTTGCGTTGTTGGGTTCTGCTTTGAGCAGGTTGCTGTAGAGCTGGAAATGGTTTGACTGAAAACAGTCGGTGGTTCTGTAAGTGAAGCTGAGTGTTTGGGTGAGTTGTGTGGCAGATGTTAGGTGGCAAGAAATTGTAATGGCATTGGAATAGTTTGCATACATGTTGTTTCTGTGACTTTTCAGCTCACAACCTGATTTTTTGGTTACTTTCATGTTCACATGTCCTGATAAACAATGCCTGGAGCCTGGTTTTCAGTGCTAGGCTGATACTCCTGAAAGGAAGCTTATTGTAATCTGAAACAAAAATATGAAGTAAACTACTTGGTGTCGATGCAAAGCATGTTAAGGGGTTTGTAAGTGTTCAAATTAAATTATCCATGGAGAAATGGACACCAGTTCCTATTAGTGTTTAAAGTTCTGCAGTATTTTTCTGTGGCCAACTGTTGTAACTTTGAAAGCAACAGGAATGTGCATGGTGACTCAGTTGTGCACAGTGGTGGTCTTTATTATTTATATGAAAAAGTTACTACTATTTTTTTTCCTGACTGATAATATAACAAGGAATAACATTGCGTAGCATTAAACATAGAAAAAGATATGCCTATCTAAAACATTTCTTAATTTGTATTCTTTTAGCCTCATATTAATAGGAGTTTTTTTAAGGAACTCTGACATTAATACCTGCCTGTTTGCACTGTTCTCTGATGTTTTACTGGGTTTTGTACTAGGAAACTTGGAAATTTTTTTTATTAAAACATGGCTGCTGGAAACACAACCACAGGGGAACCTTAGGTGTAAGGTAGCAGTCCTGGTAATAGTGTCAGTGTTTAGCTTAATTTCTTTAACTTAAAAAAAAAAAAAAAAAGCCTTTAGAGTCTAAAGGGAGTCTGGAGGAACTGAGTGTTTTGGAGTAATTTAACAGATATAACAGCTTTACTATGACAGAAAACCTTCTCCAGAAAGTAAAATGATGCTGTGTTATGAATGATTGCAGAAGATATCTACAAACCTTAGTCATTGTCTGTATTGCACTTCCCATTCATTTAAAGTTTTTCTGACTGTATCACAAGCTTGTAACACTCACCAAAGCAAAAAAAACAGTTTAATGGGAAAATCAGTTAATCTCTGTTCAAGGGCGAACACAGCTTAATGTTTGTAATATAAATTACAAACTTCAATATTATATTGTAATGCAGCTAGCTAGCAGTAAATAAAAAATACAAAACACAATTCACCATTTCAGAGAATTATGTTCTGTTAAATGTAAGTTTGATATGGCTGCTGTGGTACAAAGAAAATCTCACATACATCACTATGCAAATCTCTATTTGAAACGTGTGGATTTGACTTTCAGTGAATTAATGGCAAGTATAGTAGACAAGCAAAACTGAAATAGTGAACAGAATTATCTGGATCAGAATTCTTTCATTTCTGGAAAAGTGATCATAGTGTACATTTCTGATGAAGCTTTGATAAGTATCTTCCATTGGCTAATTTGTTTAATGTGGTAATATAAAGCCCAGTTATGTATGGGTAAACTTGGATGGAAATTAATAGGTAGACTGTCATTAGACCATAGCTTATTCCATACCTTATTTGTACCACCTGTGAACTATTTTTTTATTATTCTATAAGGTGGTCTGTATTGAGCTACTGTAAGTATTATTAAGGAAAACTCCACTGAAACTTTGACATATAGTACAACAGCAAATGAAACTATTTAGAAGCACAAAAATAGGACATATATTTGAGTCAAAGTTGCTTTCCAAAAGATGCCTGAATTCCTACCAGAGAAGTTAGTCATGTCTTTGGATGAAAACTAACAAAATTTGAGAAGCTTAATTTTATTAACTGAGTCATCAGTAAATGGAAAATGTTAGGAGCAAGTACCATAGTTGTCTAGAGATGCTTGCTTTTTTGTCCTTGTAGCCAATGCAGTGTTAAGGGTCTATATAGCTTGGTGAATGATGCTAGGGATTAACCTCTGTGGGTTTTTGCCTGTCTCATAAACTAGCCTTTGAATTTGATTGAGTGATTTGCTTGGTAAATATGTCTGTATTACCTGCAAATGTGACAAAACTTAAGAGTCTCTTGATGCTTATTTTATTCCCAGAAGAGCAGTAGAATGGAAACTCTTAATTTGGATATATAGTGTTAGCAGCAATGATACTGAAACCTAACAGAACTGGTTTATAGTGGGGACTGTTTAGTTTATATCTTCTAGCTCTTAGGAAACCATTGGTCTTTGTAAAATGAAAGATCTCTGAGGAAATGTCATGGAGTGTTTGCAAAGGCAGCCAATTGCACAGCTGAAGAAAAGGGCTATGGAAGCTTATGAAGACAATATATAAGCAATAGTAAGCAAAAGTCTGCATGTAAATAGTCTATGGTCTAAAACAGCTGAAGTTGCCATAGGTGAAGTCTTATGTGCAGAATTTACAGGGCCCAGGGTAGAGTCTGATCTTTTTAGGCCTGTCTGGAAAAGACTACCAAAAGCCCCAAACTTTTTTTTTTGCAAGTGTTTTGTGAAAAATAGGCATTTCTCTACAAACTACTATAAAGGCACTTACATACCTGTATCAATTAGATTTTTCTCTATGGAAATTGGAGAAGGCTGTTGAAGGAAATGCAGATGAAAGAGCTTTTTTTTTCTTTAAAAAGCACATAGTATTGACTTGTTGCTGCCTTTTCTGAATTGGATGTATAACTCCACGTAATTTAATTCAGCTTCCTCAGAAATCAATTGTGAATTGTCTCACCCTTTCCCAGTTACTACTAAAGCATTTAATGGTTCAGGATTGATCTAACAAGCCCTCCCTGGAATAACTAATATCAAAGTGGTTTGGCAGAGACTAATTTAATTTTTCTGACTAATACTGTCAGGTTTTTAGACCTATTAGGAAGAGTCATTAAAGCTGAATTGGTGCATTAAGGGGAACTGAGGTTGCGTAACAAAGCCTTGCTGGCTATGGATGGTCTCATGTTCCTTCATTTCCAGATAAAACTCTACTTTACCTGTATGCATCTAAGATTTTTATCTGCTTTCAGTTTGTGTATATGGCACTGGTATGGGTATTTAACAGCAGAAAGAAAGCAGAATTAATAATAGAATTCAAAAATGTTACATAATAGAAATGTATTGAAATGATAGTTTAAATTTCAGTTGAAGATAAAGTTTGTGTAATGCAGCTTTACTTTTGTTAAGGTAGTTAGTTGAAGTTAACTATTTATCACAAGTTTTTATTACTCATTATAGATCTTTGCTTGATGGAGGATCTCTACAGCTACATGCATTTTAATGAATATGTTTTTCTTTGGTATGCATAGTTATATTAGTAACTAACTACAGCTTGACTTAAAATATTTTTATCCCACACAGAGGGAACTGGGAAAAGAAGCTGGAAAATAAAAGCAAAAGTTTTGTTCTAATAACAATGCTTAGTTTTCTTGAGTTTATAAAAACCCTTGAACTTTTAAACTATTTACTGCATTATACTGTGAATTATTTACATGAGTCAAGGTTATATGCAGCTACTTATCAGCAAGGTGACATTTTCAGTATTAATTTTTTTTTAATTGGGGTGCTTTGGATGTTTTATTAGATTAGTCTAACTCTTAGGTTTTGAGAGCTTTTGCAAATACTGTCTGAAAAAAGCTTTTCCAGGAGACAGCAAGTGAGCTCGCTTTCCAAAATGCTCGAGGTAAATACAGCTGAAGTTAATTAAAATGTAAAATTTGATGCAGAACTTCCTGTGTTTCCTGTGTAATAAATATAAATGTGTAGGAAAGGCAGATTGGGAAGCCCTTGTTCTGTGGAAAGGTTTTTACTCTGTATAAAACTTGGTGACTATGATAAACTATTCATAGATTAAAGGGCTCCTGAGCACATGGGTATTTTTAATCTGGTCTAAAGGGATATGTATGAAGTTTTAATAGTGTCTGAAAGAGATACATTTGTATTATTTCAGCCATTGCCTGTTACTTAGTTTGTATCACTTGATGCTGTACTGTCTGTTAAATTCTAAACTGACCAGTTCTGAAACTTTTTTTATTTTTTAAAATAATGTGTTTATATAAATAATACATTGTTAGGGCACGGGGAAAGCAGAACTCTATTGGGGTAACTTTTCAAAGAAAGTAACTAATTTCATAATTCTTGCAGTTTATTTGTTGTCAATGCTATAGTGCCAGGAGAAGATAATTTACCAACTGTTACGTATCCTATTGACTTGTCCTGGTTTTACAGAAACTGAAGCGGAGACAATTTGTCAATCATACCCACTGCAGTGCACTAAGGCTAAAGAATGCTGAAGTTTTGCAATTTCTTAGAAACATCAGATTGACCTTGCTTGTCGGTTCAAAAAGAAAAGTAAGGATGGTAGGTTTGCTGCATTAGGATATTGAGGCTGTTTGCTAGAATCCATTTTTGGGCGATAAAAAAAGTGCTAGATTAAGTTGCTGTGTAAGAATCAATGGAAGTGCTGATTCTACTTGTATCTCTTCCCTGCAAAAATACTTATACAACAGATGAGTTCAAGAGGATGTTTGGAAATGGCCAGTGTGTTAACATATTGTCCAGTTCTTTTGCCTTGCCACATGGAAATAAATGTGGTAACAACTGCTGTTACTTTTGCCATGTAACTCCAATCTCCTGGAGTAAGTAAGCTTGTGACTTCCTATGATTTATTGTGACTAGTCAGATCATTAGATAATAAATGTTATTTGGATTTTACTTAGACCAAATCTAAGTAGTGCATTCCTGGAATTTGATAGAAGACATCTAGTAGTGCTCTTATATGCACACAAACCAGTGTCTGATAAACATAAATATGAAAAGTAATCAAATATTAGAGCCTTTGCTGAAGAGTCAGGGGAAAGATCTTAAAAACTTGGGTAATTTCCTGTAATTATTTTTTTTGATGAATAAAGAAGGACCTTCATTATTTTAAGGTATGCTATATATCAAAATGAAACCTTCCTATCCAGGCAGTTGGATGCAATATGCAGTAAATTGGTACTAAGAGCTGAGAGCCATCAGATTAAAGTGCTGCTCTCTGTTACAAGGAAATCAGTTTCTTTTTTTTCCTCTAAGATAGTTTCTGAGCCAAACAGAAATGGCTGCTCTCAGACATTGAGAAACAGGATTTAAGAAATGGCATATGATAGCTATGTTGGCTTCAAAGTACAGGAAGTCCTTGGAAAAATTTCTTCTTACCTAATTCCCTTTGGAGCTGTTGGCAGCAGCTGTGTGGGATACAAGTTGTAAAACTCTACTGGCAAATAAGTACTCAGACGCTAGAGTTTTTGCTGAGTTTTCTGTTTCTTTATATTGCTATCAATTCTATCCTTTGCAATCAGTACTGCAACATTGAATCACAGAATGAGAAGAAAGACTAGAATCCTTAACAGTTAGTTTCCAAGTGTGTCAGGTTTTTTTGGATAAAGCAGTGCTGTGCTGGACATTACTGCTATGTATTTTAAGATCATACGTAATTTGAATGCATGTGAGAAAGAAATTGTATTGACGTTAAAATTTAAAAAGAGCAGAACTTTTGGACCCTAGCTACAAACTTTCTATCCCTTTATAAAAAGTAATTTATTAAGGGCTGGATGGAGTCTTTTGACTTCATTGCAATTTGAAATGCTTTTTCCCTCCAAGGGGTCTGAGAGGAGATTATTCCTCCAGGACACAAACTCTTCTTTCCTCCTTGTCCTCTTGGAGCTCCTGTGTTAAGAGTGTCTTTGCTGTGAGAGAAAAGGGGTAACTTTCAAAGTACCACAAAATTTATCATGCATGCTTAGCCACGTTTTCTCCCATTCCTCACCACCTCCTGAGCAAACCTAGTCATGTAGCCTCTGCTCTCTGCATGTGCACTCAGTCAAGCAAGTCCTGAGTGGAAACAGTCAATACGTTATATTTCTCAAAATGCTCATCTTAAGGTCTGGCATGGTGAAAAGTGATCTTGGTGTACTTTTTCCTTGTTCAAGTCTAGTAGTGAGATCCAGCATGAGTCAGAGTTATAATACTGTAGAGATGATGCTACTAGTAATTGAACTGGAGGCTTTAAATTGGGGAGCAAGTAACACAAATAAGGTTTTTGATTTTGTGATTAAGACCATCTGGGAGAGGATTAGAGTTCTGTTAAGTTGTAGGAGAAGAGTGTTGCTCAACAGGTATCAGCTGTGCCCAGGGCAGAGTTGAGAAAGATTGCTCTCCCCTTGCACCTGCACAGGAGAAGTGGCTAAGATTTTCACATTTGGGTCTCTGCAGACTGGAGGAAGCTAGCAGGGAGCAGGCTGATTTGGAAACTGAATTTTTCCTCAGATAGCTGGTTTGTCTAGATGTAGTACCTCCAGTTCTTTTTGTGTTCTGCATGAGGCTATGCTAAAATGGAACTGTATAGACATGCAGTGTTAATGTGGAACATAACCAAGCCTGTTAGAGTTCAAGGAGCATCTGGATGATGCATCTTAATTGTATACTTTACTTTTAAATAGTCCTGCGAGGAGCAGGGAGTTGGACTTGATGATCCTTATAGGTCCCTTTCAACTTGAGATATTCTACGAGTCTACAATAATTTCCATTTGTAATCTTTTTTCTGTTTGGCAATGCTGCTTTTCCTGGGGCTTTGATATGAAGTTCCTGGGCAATACTGTTACAAGAAAGGTTTGGAGGTTTTGGGGTTGTTTTGTTTTGATTTCTCCTTTAAAATAGTTAATTAAATTGTGAGATTTAATCTTGCAGGATGCAATAAAGGGCAAAACTAAGAGTTCAGAGAGGAATTTCATATACTCAAGGAGAAAGAAAAAACAGAGCCAGAGTGTCTAGTAGCGTTGTCATCTGAGGTTCAAGAGGCTTCCAAACAGCAGATTTCCAAAAGCAAGGAAGATATACAAGAAGACCGACCTTGTTCCATGTACTTTTTTTTTCCCCCCAAAGATGCTTTTGATCTTTGTCGAAGGGTAGCTGATGCAAATAGCTATACCTTTGTGCTAAGGCATTTATCTGTTCCTATGTCCAGTCTCAGTTGGCCTGCCAGAGTAGGTCTGAATGTCTTCTTTCCAGCAGCAAATTTGAAACCAGAATCCACTGGATTTGAATATAGGAAGGTATAAACAGAAAAGGATGGCGGGGGAGGAAATAATGGTCATCTGCATCCTTTGTGCTATGCCTTCCAAGGCTGTCCTCTGTAGATGAAGCCATCTATCTGGCAGGCTCCAGACATTCTGCATCCCACCATCTGCCACAACTGGTAAAGTTTGTCCATTGATATGTCTGGTTTTTTAAACATAATGATGTGTTTATGAGATAATTTGCATAAAATGATATCCATATACAAAACTTGGTAGCTCTAAACCAGATGCTTTTCAAAATTATTTACATAATATTTGCTGAATAAATTTGGCAAGGAAAATTCTATATGACCTGCTTGTAAATAACTCATGACAGTAGTTCTCATTGAAAATTTGAACTATCTGACTTAGAAAGAAGTAAAATCATGTGTTGTTCCTCCTTGATAGGATAATGCATAACTCTTAACAATTGCAAACATGAGATAGTGTTGCTGGATTGCTACCATTTTAAGACTGTTTCTTGCAAATAAGCACACCACTTCTGTGGTGGTTAATACATGATTCCACACCCCCTACCATCAAGAATGCAGTATATACTAATATTAATAATTCATCTGATGAAAGAACACCAAAATAGCTATGGAAGCACTTCTTGCAATGTGTACTGCCTTTGTAATTTTATTATCACCCTGAATATAAATATCTATATAATTTTTCAGCAAATATAATTAGAAGTATCTAATGGAGTCTTGTTAGGAAAAAACCCTGCTGCTTTTCTTCTCCTATTCTACATTGTCAGCTTTTTTGTCTTCTTATCCCATGCTTCTGAAACTACTTTCTCTTCCTATGCTGCATGTGCAAGAAAGATTCAGGAAATCTTTACCTTTGAGGCTGACTTGCATAGGAATCTTCAGTGTCCGTCTTTAGAGTTCAGAGACAACTACCTGCTAGAAAAGCCATCAAAACATGCTTCCAGGTGAGCAATGCTATGTCATCTCTCTAGCAATAATCTAGTAATCCATATTTTCTGTACATCTTTCCTTGGCTTGTATGCAGCCTACTTTTAGCACTGGAACTGGTGAAGACACTGGGTCCATGTGTCTCAGGTGTCAGTTTGCAGGGGGGAGAAAAGTTGTTAAGGTCAGCAAATACTAAGTGGTGTTAAACCATGTTCTAAGCTGCTTCTGTCTTAAGGTAGTAGAATATCCTCCAAGGTATGTGTGAAGTCCCACTTATGTTGGATAACATTGTGAAAACTATAATTGTATTTCAAACCACTTCAGTGATGCTAGTAAGAACATAAAAGCTGCTACCAATATTAACACAGGCAGGAATTTCAACAGGGGAGATGAGAGAATAATGCAGAAAGCATCTTCTTCCAGACCTTGATTCTGGTTCTCTCAAAACTTATAAAGGCATCTGTTAAATGCTGGATAGAGAGATGAATGTTTCAGAAATGCTCTTACCTTTGTTTTCAAGACACTGTCATCCTAAATTTCCTGGACACGTTCTGTTTGTCTTGATGGCAGAATTTCAGAGAATGATTGACCAAATCTGTTACTAGACTATGCCCAAGGGGAAAATGCAGTTCAATCTTTTGTCTGATGGATTTTATTAATTTCCTTCTATATATTTTTATTAATGTTAATGGCTAATATTAATTACAACCTGTAGCTATATTTCAAATAATGCATTTCTGAAGGTTTAGCAACTATTTGTCTATTTGTAATGTGGTACAATTGTAGGATCCTAAATATATATCCCATTTGCTTTCTGCTGTGCAACTGCATCCTGGGCTGTATTAATAAGAGTGAAGCTGGCATTCTTCCCACCCTTCCCCTCTTCTGTGCTTGTAAGACATGTGGAGTACTACATCCAGTTTTGGGCTGAGAGAGGGGGCTGGAGCCCAGGCACATGAGGGGAGGTGGAGGGCAGCCCCTATGCCCAGGGGCCAGCAGAAGGGCACAGGGGAGCGATGCCCAGGAAAGGGGGCCTCAGCCTCCCCCCCCCCTCCACTTCTCGCCCCCCCCCCCCTCTTCTCCTTCTCCCAGATGAGGCCATCTTTCAGACCACAGGCCCCCCCCAACTCCCAGAAGAGCCATATTTGGCCACATGCATCCCCATCACAGTGGCCTGCTGATGT
>NW_009605979.1:54740-64164 GCF_000690535.1 Cariama cristata | reverse complement strand
CCCAACCTCGCATCGCTGTCTCACTTCCTCTCTGCATTATGCGAAAGAGGGGGAAAAAGTCAGAGCTAGTATTTCGTTAGCTTTGATTTCGTTTTTAAGACTTTGTACTAACAGCTGAAGGACTTAATTCTGATATTGCCACAGAGTAACCTCATTCTGCTTTGAGTTATACTGGATACACTTGTAAACACAAGTAGCCACAGTTATGAAGAAATGCTCTTCAAAAACCCTGTGCTTAATCTCATTTGAGTATGAAACTAAGGGCCTGGCTTTTTAAGAAGGCCCTCTTGAAGCTTGCCCAAAAGAGTAATGTGTAAATGCGAAGAATGCTCTGGAAGCTCTTGAATGGAGACATTTTATTTCCAAATAACCACAGGAGTAACTGTTTGTAGCAAAAAGATTAATAGCATTGCGGCCAAAATAAGGTGAGTCCCTAAACTTGATGGCATAGTATTTGTGTATTACCTCTATGTTAGAGTTTCTCACACTACCTTTGTTTATTTTTACTGGAAGAAGCACAAGAAAAGCATGATGCTCGCTTAAATCTCCATAAATCCAAACATCTGAAGCTACATTACTCCTTTTTCCTGGCTCTGTTCCTCTCTGAAAGCACGCCGCTTGCATGCTCACTCTCGATTTTCCCATGAACTACAGGGTGTAGGGCAAAATACCCTTTGCAACTGGTAACTTGCTAGGCACGCTTGGTTCCAGTTAATATAACAAATGGTCCTTTCATAATGCTTGAAGTATCTGTGGCATGAATATATTAAAAGTCCTGAACTTGGCAGGAAATATGAGGAACATTTTTTATTTTCCACAGGGTCAATTTTATTCATCTGGTGAAAACACCTTACAATGACAAAAAAAGTTAAGTTACATGGAAACCCAATTCTGACAACCGTGTTAACAGTATTGAAGAGGCGGGTAGGAAACGGTCGAACGTGCAAAAGCTGAGCACTTGTCTGTGCACCGGCTCAGGGGGGTTCTCACTTCTGTCACCACGGGCCGCTCTGCAAAGGTGTGGTGTCGCGTCCCTATCAGCTGTTTTAGCTACAGACTGGCATGTGTTTCTGTGGGGAAATGAGCTGGATCTTTTAGCATCCAGTTACTTGGGAACCTGCCTTGGTTTGCTGGAGAGGAAGGCACGAGCCAGTTCATTAAAGACAAAGTCGGAGGAACCATCTCAGCAGCTGCTGGGTCAGCGGTTACCTCTCCTCCTGCCAACATCACCGACCTGATGACGGATGTTTCAGCTTGTCCTTTCTAAGAAAATAACTCTTTATCTGACCGTGCACTGATATCCTGCGGCACTGAGCAACAACTTAACAGTCGGGAGACCATCGTCTGGAGCCAGGCTTAGGGAACAGCCAGAGTTGGTTAAACCAGCGCAAGCGAGGGGTGCTGGCAAACCAGACGGTGCAGCTGGTGGGAGCAGCCACCTCCCAGGTGAGAGCAGGCACCAGGGCAGCGCCGATGGGCACCCAGACGGCACTGCGGTCTTCCCTTTGGGCATAAAGCAGCTCTCCTTGGCCAAATACCTGACATGCTGCAGGAGGGAGAGACGCCTCAGCTACACATGCTCATTGCATAATTGTCAAATATGCCTGTAATACAATTCCGTCAGAGGCAATTAGTGCTGCAGTGCGGTCGCTCTGGGAAGCCTTCCTCTCCTAGGCTGAATCGCAACTATCCAATCTCTGTTGGTTTGGCTGAAAAAAGATCATGGCAGTGATGTCTTTTCACTAAAAAGGATTGTTTCCCACTCTGCTGTTATAAAACCGAAATATAAACTAGCCAAACTCTGCCTTCACCAGGACTCTGCGAAAATGGAACACTTTTTGGATAAAATAACTGTAATTCAAACTGCAGCAGTCAGTGCTGTGCCTACTTTGGTACCCAGCCAGTGAATTTTAAAGTAAACACCCTCCAGGACTGTTCTCCATTTGGATTTATTAGTCATTACCAAGAAAAGATAATTAGCACTTCTGAAGCATTGTGCTAATCAGTAGCATGAACTGTTACCAATAGAAACGGACTGGGCTACTTGTGCAGCGCAGGAACATGGCAGCTCCGTTGTACTCCCTGTACAGAATGAGCACACGGGTGGGCAGATCCTCAGCTGGAGGAAAGGCTCGTAACTACCAACAACTCCGGTGGAGCTAATGCCAGTTTACACGGGGTAAGGCAGGGAGGGGAGCTGTTCCTTCGCCTGTTGGGCTTCTCCTTCTGTTATCCTGGAGGCAGAGCCGTTTCTGTCACAGTATACAAACCTTCTTGCTGGTCAAAGGCAACGGTAACTACTACTTTACTGCACAACAGAAAAACAGAAGGTAATCATTGTTCTTTTGTATGCACCTGCCAACAAGAAGGAAAATAACCTTGTGGTGGAACAAGAGGAACCTGGGTGTATACCTGGATCCTTAAGGCAACGATGACTTTTTTCTCTTCCTCTTTCTAATCTAATGAGAAAACTCTGTTGGACTCAAGTCAGTGCTAAAACTCGCAGAATTGGTATTTCACTTGTTGTTCCCCAAACTTCCATTACTTATGATGATCTGTAATAATCATATGAGGGATGGGATGCAAATTTTACGTTCTTAGCCTCAAACCCTGAGCATTAAGCATGCCAGGCTCCCTGCTGTACAAAGAGGTATTACTTACTGAGCTCAGGGAAGTCATCTATTAGATTTACCAATGCTGCTATCTAAATACTACAATGCATAGGCTTATGTGAAGTAGTGGTCTTTGTTTTTCTGTGCCTGGAAGCATGAACAAAATCCATGCTGAATAACAGAGGTAGCATGTAAGCTTGGGAAGGTTTCTGTTTTGGTGGGCACTAATAACAAAGGTAGCTAGATTTACCCCCAAAATACTTGCAAGTCTGCAACAACTGCCCTCTTTCCTACACTATACAGAGCATTTCAGGTGAATGTAACACCCCTCCAGCCAACGAGTGCTTCGTATCCTCTGGGAAGCACACAGCAAATCCTGGGATGGAGTCCAGTATGCATGCAAAGTACTGTGTCTGCAATTGATGTAGGGGCTGCGGTGTGCTGTGCTGGTAGAGGGTACCTTACCTGTGTAATTCCCACTGATGCTGATGGCATTTACTTTTGTACGCCTTCCTTGCCACACCTGAAGCAGAGGCTCTTAGGACTGCAATGCCAATGCTGGGAACACTTGTTAATGCACACGACAAATAGGGGACCACCCTGGCAACATCAGAATGGTTGAACTCAAAAGTACTCGTGCATGTTTGCGCCTCTCCTAGCAAGGTGACTGCTGGGGCAAGTCTGATTATCGCCAAGATGAAGTTTGTCTGATAACAACAAATGTGATGGGCTGGTGGTCGTTTACAAGCTACGTGTGCAGAAGTAAATGGGTCTGTGAGTGTTTGCTTTTCAGCTGCTGCTGGGAAACATGCACCCTCCTGCCAGGTCACAGACCAGTGACGTTACAGACCTCTTAAAGCGGTTCCACAGTCGCAGAGGTGGAGGCATAGCTTGAACTCAAATAGCTGTCCAGTACACAGAAGTTGCTATGGCAGCGCTTTATAGATATACATTGCACAAGAAAGCGGTGATGTCAGACCACACTGACTCTTTTTTTGTGTCTTACACAGAAGGCTCGCACCCACCCTGGGAACTGTGGAGCAGAACAAATAGCGGAATATAGTATCTATCTCTATATATCTACTTAAGTCTATTGTCAGATTGCATCTGACCGTGGAACTGGGTTTAAAACAGCTAGGTAACAATTTACATATTATGTATGTCAACAACAACATCTCTCCCCCTCCCCTTCCCCCTTTCCCACCTGCAGTGCAGAGCAAGCCGACTTCATAGCATCCTTCACAGCAAAATGGGTCTCTGCTGCATCTTCTTGTCTTTATGAAACTCACTTAATTCTGGTACTTTAACACCTACTCCTTCCTCTGCTGCTGGTGCTATTGCAGAGGAGAAATGCGGCCGGGTAACACTGTCTCCTTGGAAACCCTCTGGCCTAAAAGGCCCCGTTTGGTGCCTGTGGGTGATGAATAAGCCGGGCTATTGCACCAGCATGATTTAATGGGGAAAAAAAAATAAAAATATTGGCCTGGGCGTGCAGCAGGTTGCTGCGAGGAGCCCGCGGGCAGTGTACTACCCTGGGCTGGGGCAGGAGCTCTGCAGTGGTGTGGTCTGGGAGCAGGGTGAGGGGCCCACCTCTCCCTTAGCCTACAGATTTCCAACTAATTGTAAACAACGCTGACTTCAAGTCTGCTGCCAAAGCCTCAGGCTCTTTAAGAGATAACCCTCTGCTCATTTATTGCCTGAGGATATTATTATTTCTGGAATGAACTAGTTGCAGATCACAATACTGGGCAGAATTATAGTACAAAGTGTGTTTTAGTGCAAACCTACTTATGAAACGGCCACAAATCTTCTTTGGACAGAAACGGCTGCAGAGCCCCAATCTTTTGTGTAGAAAAGTGCCCGCAGCTCATTTCTGCATCATCTTCATCTTGGGATGGGTCTGGCCAGGGCTGGCCCTGGTGTGTTGTGTGTGATAGCACGGTACGGCTCTGTCTCGCTGCCGAGGCCCCAGGGGGGTCACGCACAGCTAAGGAGCAGCTTAGCAGGGGCTATGCCAGCTGCAGCCCCCGCCCTGGCCATGCCAGCCGTTGGGGAGGCTGCGCAGATTAGAAGCTCTTCGCTCTTACATCTGATACGACATGCAAAATGATCCCACTCTGCTGAAGGCTCAACGCCGTACCTCTAATGTGAAATTTCTACAGACAATCCAAAGATTTGGTTTTAAGAAAGAAGTAATTAGTATCTACACATGCTGCCTTCAGCATACTTTCCCTTAAAAGACTGCTGCTGTGTTTTGTATCATGAAAAGACGGATATGAAAATGTTTTGTGCCAGGAATGGTAATGCAGTAGAGCACAGCCACTATATAGTGGTAACCACTGTATTCCTCACTAAAAGTGATGCAATAGGTGATTAATAAGAATGAAGCTCAGTATTTATAATTAGCTACTTCATGTAAGGCCTTTCAATAAATATGTACGTGGAGAGATATGTATGTTTTTAATACTAATTCAAGTGTGAACTGATTTGGTCTTTGGTCTTTCTGCTTTTGTGATTCATACTGCAATAGCAGCTTTTTTAAAAAAAAAGTATTTTTAATTTAAATTGGTCTAGCCAAGTGCCACACTAAATATAGTGAGCATATGCAGTATATAAGAGCAAGGCAGGAAAAAGGATTATCAAAATAGCTGAAATAATTTTGTAAACAGCCTAGACTGCATGCCTATATGGTTTAATTGGCATTCCTATCCTGTCAGATCTGTATCGAGGCAGCCACATGCTTAAGCACAACTTGGTCAAGTTAGCTGGCGCATTTACTCCTGTTTAGTGCAAGTCTGGGCTTTAATTCAGGGCTGGGGTTTTTTATCTTTAATGAAAATTGAAAGGTGCAAGTGCTTTGAACAGCTGTACTCTAGCATGATCTTTCTACAGACAGTCACCTTGAACCAACACTTTGAAATAAGCCTTGCTATCAACTTGAACAGGAGGTTAGCCAGGCACCTGTGAAGAAAAGGGCATTCTCTATGTCTGCCTGTTGCAAATTCTTCCGCAGTTAGGCTTGTCTCTGCTAAGCATGTAGATGTGAGACCCATCCTGGAATTATTTTGCCCAGTTCCAGGATACAATGGCACTTTTCCGTTGGGCTTTTTCTTTGTTTATTTGTTTGGTTTTGGTGTCTGTCCACAGAATGAAGGTGCTTAGCTGCAGGGCAAAGCTTCAGAGCTCCCTGGGTATGACAGTGAACGGGATGACAGGACTGCTGGATTCAAGGTCCAGAGCAGTAAGGAAGCATTCGATGGCTGCTTCGTTTTTCCCCTGAGCTTGCAAGACCTCTCCAAGGCTGTTCCAGGCCTTGTGACTGGTGGTCTGGATCCGGATGGCATCTCTGAGGACTTTCTGGGCCAGGTCCCTCCGCCCAAGTCTGCTCAGCACCAGGCCCTGTCAACAAACAAGAGACCAGCAGTTAACAACAGCACAAAACAGAGGAAGAAATGGAGTGCCCCGAGCTCCCAGTGACCTGGGCAGATGTATAAGTGCAGGCACAGGAGTCCTATGGGGCAGATCTCCATCTATTTCTGGAGAAGAGAAGCAATCAGCTGTTAAGTTCTGCTTTTTCTTGATTGCGATGTGTAATTTTAAAAAAAAAACAATTGTGAAAATAATTTTTTTTAAGCAGGGGCTGATCCAGCTCTGCAAGTGCTCCTGCTGCGTGTTACTGGGAGAGCGTATACTGGTGCTATATAGAGGAAAGGCTAAGGACCCTTTAAACCTTCCTCTCTCCTTACAGTGGCTTCTAATCCCCAGGAAAATATACACAGGTTCAATTACACCCAGTATCTAAATTAACTCTTGCACATCTGGAACATCCAGCTGAGGCTGAGGTAAAGTCTCTCAGCTCCTACATCCTGACCATAGAAGAAGATCTTTCTTCTTAACAAATGGGTCTAGAAGGACACGGTCCCCTTCCAGCCTTCTCAGGGCAGGCTGTATGTAACAGCATGGGGCCCTCTGTCCTCCTGCACTCCAATGCAGATCCTAAAGCAGTATGGGGGAGGAGAAGGATGGAGGAACCTTGTTTAAAAAGCTGTCCTTAGGGTAAGAAAAGACACAAGTGGGTGTAACCATCTGGAAGGAACAGGAGAGGGAGGATGAAAGAAGTGGTAGGAAGAACATGTTTTCCTATAGGACTCGCATGGATGTGTCTGAACCCACAAAGCATCTAATGAGCCAAGCTCCCTTTTAATTATACAGCAGTCAACCGCACAGAGCCCAGATGGGCATGTGGGCTTTGCAGGCCACAATGCATTGGTGGCATTTTTCTGCTTCCTCCTGAAGGTGCACACACCAGGACGAACCTCCCACCAGCTTCATCCAGGTGTGGGCTGTGGAAGAAGCAGCCAACACTTTCATGTCACTGCCAAGCTCTGCATGGCCTCTGGCTGCGCTCACCCGCGGAAATGCTGAAAAGTGAGATGACTGCTTGACTTCATGCTTTTCCGAGGTCTACGTAGTTATGTGGATGCATATATATAAAGAAAAGCATTAGATGAATCTTTAATGTGTCTAATTGCCTTCAGTTGATACGAAAAGACGTAAGAAACCTGGTATCTCTCACAACTAGAACCCAAGTAAATTTCTCATAAGAATGGTGATGCTTTTGGAACTAGTAAAGATTTTTCCTTTGTCTTGTTTTGTTTGCTTTTCCAAAAGTTCCATTAGACCCAGGGTGCATCGGCACGACTAAGACCCAACAGCCAGTGACAGTACTATTACCTACAGAAACACATTACTCTGCCTGAGAGAAAAATTAAGAAACACCCATTTAGTCAAGTATCAGCAGTACCGTGAAAAGTTTCACTGCCTCTTTCTTGCCCATAACCTTGACCTGAGTAATCAACTCAGTATCAAATCTGATCATTTAGAGATGTTTTTTCTTTCAGTTTCTCTCTCTGTTGGAAAATGGCAAGGCAATGGGGCCTAATCTTACTGTCACCTTGCGAGCAGGCACAGGTGGCACAGAGGTACCCCGATGGGAGAGGCCAGCTCCTCTGGAGGTAGCTGCCCAGAGATGACTGCAGGCACATAATGACAGACTGGAAGGAATCTGTGCAATTATAATTTGAGTCACTCACTTGACAAGGATAATGAGGCAGAGAAAGGGCAAGTAGTGTGGCCATAGCAAATCTGCTGCTGAGCCAAGAATAGATGGGAGCTATCTCAGCTCAAGTTTGTTCTCAACCACAAAAACCACTCTTCCTAAAAACTCTTCCTGTTGTGCTGACCGAGCAGAGCTGACTGTGCTCTCTGGTGGCGGGGGACCCATTGCTGTCCTCACCCTGACACTAAGCGGCATCAAACCACCCGACGCTCCCGGAGGGCCGCTGGCCCTGGAGGCACAGGGGCCAGCGAGCTGGTGCAGCTGCTGCCTGTCATCCCTCTCCAACTAGGAGGGGAATTCCCTCCCCGGCTGACATCTCACGCCTCTCAACAATGCTGCAGTGAAATCCACCTCGTCGTAAACTGCTCGTGCGGCACAGCTCCCTTGTCTGCCCCAGCACCCTTGTTGGTCAAGGATCAGAGGTTGGTGTGGCTTCCGCTCCGCTGGCTCCCCAGTGCGGAGCCGCTGCATTTATTTTGCCTGTGCTTGAGATCCCTGCAGCTGCTTTGCAGCACTGGGAGAAGGCTGCAGGCAAACCCCAAGTACTGCGTTCACCTGGGGGAGATGCTGAAGCTGACGCCCACCAGTAAGCGCAGCACACGTGAACATTTGGTTGTCGGTATTCAATGCTTTCAAGCATGCCAGTTTAGCTGAAAAAACATCTGTGAACCCTCAGAAAGGGTGATCTCAGGCTCCCCAAAGCCAGGGGAAAGCCTCCTGTCGATGCTGCAGTATACTGCATGAGTGAAAAACTGCTATGTGTTTTTGGGGAGAAATGCAGGAGGAAACGTTTGCTAAAGGAGGTGAAGATTTCCTGCCTCCTCCTTGCTTACATGCACAACTGCTAGTGCCAAAGGCTGCCCAGGTCCTTGGCCCTTCCCAGGCATGCCCGCCGTCCTGCTTCCCTCTTGTTCTGACCAGGAACAGCCCCATCTCCCCTTCTTGCCCACGTGTCTGGATTTCCCTGTGGTGTGGGCAAAAGACACTGGGCTTCAGGCCTTAGCCCAAGCAGAGGTCAGAGTGTGGCCAACCCGCTCTCCAAGCCAGGTCCTGCCAATGTTCCCAAACCCCAGCACAGAGACCTACTCCTTCGCCCTGAGTGAGCTGTGACAGATGGTGTCAGCCTTTCCAGTGAGGCTTAACTGAACCGGCAGAAATATGCTGCTGGATGTTTAAAGGACAGGTTGAACATCATTAATTCTGTGTGCAGGAGAGTTTCTTGCTTCGGGTTTCCTCTCTCCCTTCCTCCTCACCCTGCTCCTTGCAAACCACAAGCATTTTCTGAGAGCTGTAGGATGCACAATCCCCAAGCCTCATAAAGACGTGGCACTGAGCACTTCAGTTTTTTGTTTCCCTGAGGTATTTGCACTTGAGAGCTTCTCCTTGCTACTGAATTTCTTATTTCCCCATGGAGTCTGGCTTGCTATAAACAATGCCTGCATGTTGTTGCTATGTAGGTCCAGCTGGAATCTGCCTACAGTGCAAAAGAAAAAAATTCTATATAAATTCAGAAAGCCACCCACTGACAGGCAATTTGCATTTTTATCTGGAAGATTTTTTTTTTTTAAAAAAAAAAGATTTTTCTAATGAAAGTTCAGTTCCTGAGTTTCTATGGAAACTCATCTGCTTGGTGTGCATGCATAATTTCATAAAGTCAGATCTCAGGAAGATGAGCAATTAGTATAAATACAAG
>NW_009605979.1:44363-54709 GCF_000690535.1 Cariama cristata | reverse complement strand
GGAATGTGATTGAGGGTTTCATCTTCTTATTCCTGAAGATGGAGGGTGGGGCTGGGTTTTGTTGTCTTTCCTTGGTTTGTATTTGTGTTTTTGCCAAAGTAACGCAGAAACCGGCGTACAAGGTAGCCTCACTCCTCTGCCACCTCCTGGCTAGCACGGGCACTTTGGGGGTTGCCCGGTTGTTTTCCTCCCAAAGATGGTGAGTACCTCTAAGTATGGTCTTTGCCAGTGGTGTTGGTACCGAGACAAGCCCTAAGGAGCAATGAGGACAGGCTTTTTAAACTCAAGCATCTTATAAATAGTAAAAAACCCCAAACCAACCCAAAGGGTGCGTGGGAATCATTTTGGTTTTGAGTCCCTGTGGGCAGCACCTCGCAGCAGGCCCCTGCTCGCCACACGCAGGCATTTCATGTGCCGCTTGCGTTAGCTCGGATGCTAACTCACTCACTCGCTCAAGGAGGTCTGAGGGTAACTTGTGCAGATTAATTTAATTTTCTTCTTTAGGTCTGAAGACATACTTGTAAACAGAGGCAGAGTAGTGAAGGTTGCGCTTTCAAGCCAGCCTGTAAAAGACGGCACTGAAAGCACTGGAAGAAATTAATTTGAGGTGAAGGGCTGCAGCACAGCGAAGCTGGTACGGTCTAGCAGTGCATGAGGGGAGACAGCGAATTTGGTTTGCTGATTTAGGGTGCCTTACGCTGGAATCTAGACTCCTGAATTTATTGTTTTTAATTTCAGGGGACAGAGGGTGCATATGGGAAGCTTTTTCAGAGGTGTTTTTGATCTTGTCCGCATGCAAAACAAACAAAACCTAAACCACTTCTATAGTAACGCTGGGTTGGACTCCCTTATCTTCAGTGATGTGATACGTAGTAATTGATACTTGAGTGAGGCTATTTTTGTTTTAGAATAGGACAGCTGTATTTCAATTTAAGTTAGATGTGCAAAAAAGTGACTTGTTTTCAATTGCCACTAATAAAGAAAGTGAGCATAAGCCCCACTTGAAGTCCCACTTCAGAAGGCTTTGAGATTTCTGATCTGTACCTTTATTTCCTTAGAGTTTGACAACATCTCCTTAAAGGCTGTTAGCTCATAAAATTCCCAGAAAATAGTCCAGAAAAGACACTGTGGAAGACTACAAAATAAGCCTCATGTACAAGCTGGAGTTTATTTTTAGTAATGAAAGTCAAAACTTCCTTTGCAAATGTTTAGTTCAAACACCTGATGAGCCGCAGGGAGATATCCTGACTCTTGGCATCCTTGCCTCCTTCCACTAAGGTGGCATAGATTTACTTGTTCTTTCCTTTGGGGCTTGCATTGGAAAAAGATGTCCAGATAAACATTTTATTTCATTCCTGGAAGATTGCTTTTAGTTTTGTTTGCATGGCCGTCTCATTCTTCAAGAATCTGTATAGGTGAACTAGCCTCTATCCTTTACAAATTTATTTTAATAATTACTTTAAATGCAAGTTCTCTCTTCCTTTGCAAAAGACTCAAAGTGAGGTTGTCTCTGCTGCTTTTCTCAACTCAGCAGAGCATTTTCACCCATTATCGTCTAAATACTCTAAGAAGTTTCCAGAATAAATTAGACTTTGCCAACTTTGCTGTTGGGCTTCTGCTAGTGCATTATTTAATTAATTTCAAGGTAAATGCAGTATCCTTACTGTCTACTCCAATCTGTAATACGGACATGTCACTAGTGGTTAGTGGGAGGGTAATCAGCAGCTGGCAAGATCAGGGCATGCTGCAGAAAAGTGCTCGTTCAAAAGCATGCTTATTCAGCAGAACCCTACAAAAAGCCTTTCAAGATGCATTTGGCACTTGGTGCTAACAGTCTCATGTAACAGAAAAATCTGCACTGCTACAGGGCAACATAGGCTTCTGTAATTATTTAGCAATCAGAATAAGTTGTAAGCAAAATCTGTTGCATAAACCATGAAATATCAGAGCGCCCTTTTGGAAAATGGCAATGATTAACCCTGGAATTCCTAGGTCTCTCCTAGAATAGACAGACATGTAGCTAGCCAATTGCTCTGTGATTCTTTTCCCCCTACATTCACAACCTTTGCATTTCTGAGGAGCCAGGATTTTTTTTTAAGCTGTCAGCATAGCAGTGAGCTTTTGTTGTGCTGTCACTTAGCCACGCAGCGGTTGGCAGCGTGTGGGGTTGCTAATCATCCATTTTGTTGATTCAGTCCAGGTTGTGGCAAACCTGAGCTATACATCTGAGCTTTGTTCTCTGAAAATACACAGTAGGAATACATGGAGCAGTCAGGGTCCGCTCGCCAAACACACTGAATTAGAGGGCGATCTTAATTTGCTGCCCTAACAACGGGTGAGTGGGATCCACTTCTGGAGGAGAGCTCATCTTTCAGTGTTTCTGCTGCCTCTTTTGTACTTCTCTTCCTCCCCCTCTCCATCTCCTCCACCAAGCTGCTGCATCCCCTGTCAGTCAGTGACGCTGAAGTGCTGCATTTGATAAAGCAGAGGAGGGGAAGGAGAGGGGAGGAGAGGGAAGGCAGGCAGGGCCACTGCAAAACGCAGCATGTGGAAAGGAAAAACGAAGGAACAGCACTGGGGTGGGGGGAACTGGCAAGTGCTGCAAAAAGCAAAAACTCGAGTTTGCGTTACGATTTGTAGCACTTGTGCACTGCCTGTGGGTTTCAAGTCAGTAGGTTCAACCCGGAGATTTCAGCTCTGGTACTGCAGACACCAAAGGCAGCAGACTGCTGCTTAAACTTCACTGCAGCATCTTCATGTGCTACAGACGAGTGCGAGGTAAGAAAAGAACTGAGACTGCAAGGAGGTATCAGGAGAGACAGACTAGCTGAGTGTGAAGACAGAGATGTCTTAAACCCACCACAGACCTGGGCACACGGATGTTCTTTACCAACCATACCGAGGTAGCTTTGGCAGGGAGAGAAGAAAAAGCAAAAGAAAGAAAAGATTGAAAGTGGTGAAGAAGACCTGAAGAGAGGAACATCCCCTTCCTTAGCTTGCCAATGTGTTTTTTTAAGGCAGTGCATAATTGCAAAGGCACCATCTCGCCTGAGCCCCCCCCATGAAGCCAAGGCAAGCCCCCCCCGCAGAAGGGAAGCACTGTGCTGTGCTGCACACTGCCCAGGCTTGCTGTCTCTATTTGAGTTCATCAAATGTTAGCAGGGATGTTTGTACCGTGTTTGAAGCTTAAATGTGATAAAACATTTATTGACATAAAAAGGAAACCCTAAGGCAGCATTTCAAACCAGGAGGCTCTGATCTCTTCATAGGGAGGCTCATACAAGCCTAGCGAGAACGAAGAGTTTTTCTGCCTTGTTGGATTGTCGTCACTTAAGCTTCATTCAAAGCAGAATTGTTTGCTGCATGCTGAATATTCTCTAGACAGTTCTTCCTCTGCTGAGACCTACATGGAGACGAAGCAGCAAACAAGCAAGCCGAACAGGATGCCTCGATCACATGTTTGAGACTAAGTGCCGTATTTGTTTCACACTCTCTTTTCCTAGGGAGGGCAAGATTTCTCCCAGCCCTGATCTTAGCAGTTGTCATAGTAATTGTTGCAGTAGAGTGCACAGTAGCTTCAACTAGGACTCAAGCTCATGGTGTCATCTGTAAAAACATGCACTAGGAGAAGGTCCCAAACTAGTAATAAATAGTAATTTAGAATACATCATTTATAATTTAAGGTCCCGATTCTGTTATGCACTGTACCTGCTTCCCTGGCAGAAAGCCTTGTTGAAATTGGTGAGATTCAGCCTAGATATATCCAAGTATATCAAAATACGTGCAGAATCATGACTGATCAGCATCAGTAATGAAAGGAAAGGCATGCAACATACATGCAGGATGCTGAAGAGCGGCAGGTAATCTGCTGGCTAAAGCACTTGACTAGAAAGAGGTTGCTGTGCTTCATTGGCTGCTAATGCATTTCATATTGAATAATCTGCCATTACTCAGGAACAATTCAGAGAGCAGGGACAGGGTCACGGGACAAGCGTTGGGAGGCAGAAGTCCTGGGCTTAAGTGTTCTCAGGCTAAGGAGAGTTGAGAACTTGCCTCTCTTGTGTCCAAAGGGTGCCTGCTAACCTCTAGCAAGTATTTTTAAGAAGTCAGGGCAGCAGCTAAGCACTTGCGTTGCCCCCAGGGCAGGAAACAGCTCTCTGCCTCTATTTTGACAGTAAGCAGGTGGATATGTTCTGTTGCACATAGCAGGATGTTGCTGCATATAGCTGGGAAATGCCTAGGCTTAAGACTTGGACACCCAATGAATCTGAGTGCCCACCATGTGCTGTGGCTGATGAACAGGGAATTTCTGTCTGCTTAGGTTTCCTCCAGTGCCAGTGCTGGATCTTTCCCAATTTTTAATGCACTGTTTTGCAACAAAGGAGGGGCTGATGTGCACATTTCCCATGCGTCTTATCTTCCCCTCTCTGTACAGAGTAAATCTTGTCTGAATGTATCAGTCATGAACACGTTCTCCTTCAGCTCTGCCCAGGGTCTCTATGAACCTCAGTCCCACAGAACTAACCACCAGAGCAAGTGCCACATTTAGTATGTCTCTGAGGAAGGGTGTAGCAAAGCAAAGACACGGCTGACAGAGGCACATAGCATGCCAATGTAGATAACAGCAGATGTCTTCTGAAAGGAGAGCTATTTAAAAAAATCTTAATTTGCTTAGTTTTCCACTACTGGCAGTCTCTGGGATAGCACGTTATTAATGACATCCTCCGCACAACTACAGCCGGAGCCTCAGAGTGCAATATCACAGCTGAGCGCTAAGCTAGCCGAGCTGCTGGGAAAGACAGAGCGAGCTGGGCAGGAACGCAGTGCTGTGGTCCAGCCAGTGCCTCCGCTGATGCTCTGGTGCCTCTGATCCCACAAGGAGCATGTTTCCTTACCGTCTCTTAACATAAAATCTCTCATAAATCATGAAACCTCCATGCACAAAGAGATTTTGCTGAATTACAGCTAGCCCTTTCTGTTACATGCTCAAAAGAGAATGAATGAAGAAACTCATTGAGGAGATAAATAATTAAAGACTTCTGATAAATACTGTGCATTAGTGTAAATGGAAGCTCCAGCGACAGTGGAAAGCTATAGTGTTTTCATGTGTCCCATGTGGCAAGAAGGGACTTCTGCTTCCTTCTCTTGACTGCGGTCAGCTCAGTGTATTGGGACAGCTTGCTGAAAACCTGGAAGTCTTGCTAGTTCCCATCTCCCTGTTTGTGCAGCTGTGTCTTATGTACCAGGAGGCAACATATTCTGTTATTGTGCTGCCCACTACTTTATATACTATATTACTATATTCTATCACTCTGTCCTGTCTTTGGTGTGGTAGCAGGCAGCCTAAATAGCACAGAATTTAAACAACTTATAACTGGTTTCCTTGTTTGTGAAAAACAGTGTTTGAAGATTGAAGTATAAAGGGCACAGTCATTCCACCCCTTCTCCCTTCTGAGAGTTTCCCGAGCACTTTCTGAAATATCATTTATGAGTTCAGCTGCAGACCAACTTCACTACAATTTCTAGGCTTTAATTTGGTCTCAGAGCAAAGCACGGCATGAGGACAATCCTGATTAGTAGAGCTGCAGTGGCATCTCGAGGGCTGTGGATGGGAAACCACAACTAAAGCTGGTAATCTTCTAGAAGATCAAGTTGGAGCTCATTGGAGAGGCATCTGCTGCAGAGAGAGATCAGGCCAAGGACAATGTCTTTAGGCCTGGATGCAAGTTTTACACTCCAGAGTTGACTGAACCACCCCAGGAACTCTAGGGGTTTAAGAAATGTATCAGGTTTTTCTCTTGTAAGGTGTTACACACACTTTCGAGAAGGGATCAGAGAAGAGCTGGGGAGTTTTGTCTTTCAGGAATTTATTTTGGTTTCTAAAGTTACGTAAACAGAGCTTGAATAATGTGGTAATGAGCACCTCAGGGACATGGAGAATAACTTACCACAACAGAGGAACGCAAGTGATTGGCATAGATAAACAGGAGCTACAGATTCCCTGGAAACCAGGATAATCCACCTCTGAGAAGCAGAACACCAGCCCTCCTGCTAATGGACTGAAATCCCTGCGCTGAGCAGTGGATCAGATTTGCTCCTTCCAAGGACCCCAAACACGCCAGCAGGTCCGGTCTCTCGCTGAGGAGGGAAATGCGCAGTTCCCCCCAGGAGAGGAAATGGCCACTCACAGTGTCTAAGTGGTGGCTTCCAGGTCAGAGAATCACTCAGTACCTTGTTTGTGATGGCTCCACCATCTCCTCTGGATGGAGGAAGGAAGCCTAGCAACTGCAGAGGAAGAGAGCAGGCAACAAACCTGCAAAACAACTCTGTCAGCTCTTAACTGGTGCTCAGGAGCCGTGATCCAGTGGCACAGCCAGGGATTTGCTCCAAGGGCTAGGCTATGGAAGCTGCCAGCGAACTAGTGGATTTGCAGGGAGGATGGCAGTGGGGGAGGGAGGGTTCTGCAGCAAACAGAAACGAGGAGAACAAAGTGTTTGCAATTCCTTGGACAGTGAATGAGCTGACACACAAACTTATGCGAGCATCCAAAATGCCCATTTCTCCTGTGGGAGCCAGTGACTAGAGGCAAAGACAAGTTCTCTCTCCCTCAAGCTCAGCTGCTGCAACACAAAAATCTGAGTTAAGAGGCTGCTCTAAGGATTGCTTTTCCCCAAGGAGAGCTTAGAGCAGTTATTTTGGGATATCTGAAGCGCAGGAACATTCCTGGGATTCTGCAATAAGCCTCATGAGTTGGGAAAATAGAATCTGCTAACCAGACATCGTTTGGAAGTAGGCTACCAGTCACCTCCAAAAGCCAGTTGTTGCTTTACAATTGTCCTGCTTGGTGAAGCTGAGAAAGGTATGTGCCAGACAGGCATAATATCCATTGGGAGAACTTCTCTTAGGGTCAGGTTAGCATTCGTTTTGATCGCTCTCTCCTCCCCAGCCCATACCCCACCTATGTGGGACTTGCAGAATACCACTGCTGTACCGAGGGGCAGAAAGCAGCTGTCCTGATTACACCCAGCACGGCTGGGGATGCTTCCTGCAACCACAGCCTTACGCATGACAAGCGTGCAATCACTCGACGGGGAATTCCAGCGGAGAGCACCGTCCCAGATCCCAGAGGAGGCTGCGCTGATGGTCCACCAGCAAGTGTTGCGCTGCTGACGTGCCATTTTTGGGAGGAGGTGTAACTAGCTATGTCACCCTGCAGAGCAGGCTGAAAATAGGATTGCACTCAGTGTGCCATGTGGCTCAGCGGTATGTCAGGACATGTATTTTTAGGAAATTCCTCCTTTGAGCAGAAAGGGTGAAGTGCTTGGCCTGGTTTGCAGGCTGCTGGCTTTGCCCAGATCTTTCATACTAGAGTGTGGGAGCACGTTAGCCACCAGCCAGTCTGTGGATGCCCTTAGTGCCTGGATGCAGTGCTAGGCCTAGTTACCTATTGATCAGGGTGGTTGTGGAAGGGTAAAAGACGGCTGGTCTGCTGCTGTGCCCTTCTTTGTTTCAACGCATGCATGCTTGCTCGCTCTCGCTCTGCTGATGCCTTTCAGAGAGGGAACTGACCTCCATAATGGAGAAAAAAGTAAGGAAGATCAATGTCTTGGGAAGAATATGGTCTCTGAGGAGCAGCAACAAAAATGTCCCTTGCAGAATGAATGTGTGAGGGGAATAGGGAGCTCAGAGCAGATAGCTCATGCAGAGAAAAAGGGGGGAGCAGACGGTAAGTCAGGGATTTAAATAAGCTTCTGGAGAGGCAGAGAGGAATCTGACTTGGTGAGGTACTTTTTGAGTGCAGCATAATGAAAAAATGCAGGCCATCTCCATGCCCAGCCAGTTACTGATCCACAGGCAGTGCTGTGACTTGCCTGACCCCAGGAGAAGGACGAGGTAAGGCAGCGCTGGACTCAGAATGAAATTCTTCTCTCTGACAGACACTTGCCGGCTTCCTCTTTTCCCCAGAACATCATTCCTATCAGGCAGCATGTGTTCAGCTCCAGCATCTGGGTTGTGATTTTTTGGCAGCTGCACAAAATCTCTGCTATTAAATCCCACCTGCCAGTCTCATGTCTGCTCCCACAGACCTTTGCCTGTTAGCAAATGTTTCAAACTCACACTGCCAGGCACAGCACACCATTCTGCAATCCTACCCCAGGCAAAAACCTTCATGCAAGGACTCCTTTTAACTCCAGTGGGCTGCAGGAGGGAAAGGCTAGAGGACAGGCCTCTGGATTACAGGCAGAAATATTCATTTAGGTCATGCTTTCCACTGCATCCTTTTCAGCACTAATGTAAACCAGCTATTTTTCCCCTGAATTATCTGAATAATACTATTTTGTCTGTGACATTTTAAGAAGCTTTCTTTTGAGACATATTCTGTGCTATAGCTGTGCAGTAAGGGAATTTGTGAACTTTGTTCACCAGAATGTGTTCATGTGAAATTGTTCTTCCTTTCTTTACATATTCTTCCTTTCCCTTCTCTTGCTTCTTAGCAGTCCCAGATAAGCAATGCCACCAATGTGATGCATGCATAGTCTGTGTCGCTTCATTGTTGAAACAGTTCATTAGTAAACAAAATGCTGAAATACAGCTTGCTCATCTATCCTGGATAAGAGATCTATCCACAGAAATAACTGCAACTTTCAATTCTGTACGGGGAGAAAGGACTTAAACTTCCACATAAATCATCTGCTATAATATTTCACAATCTGACTTTCCCCAGCATGAACCAAGGCAATGAGGCTGCACTTTTGGTGCAGAGGACAGTATCTCTTGCAGAGGACAGTATCTCTTGGTGATGGTCTAAGCTACTTGATTATGGTATCTCTAAAATTGCAAACAAAAGAGACAATCCATGCTTCTTGATGTGGACATCTGTCAGCAGAGAAACAACTGCTAATTGTCATGTAATAACCACACCAGACACTTCCATAGCAGTCATCTTTCTGGAAGTCAAGCATGAAAAAAACTGTTATTCATCCAAACACGAAGCATATTTTGTCCGGATCTGGCTGCATTTCTGTAACTATTTGAAACTCCAAAGTGATATGATGCTCTTTTATAGATGGATACTTGAGATCAAAATATTTAGCCAAAATATAGCAGTCAGTAATTGTTTTTGTTGGCATGTGATTAAGGTATTTAGCTTTATACTCTAATATTTGCATTTTAGTTTTAGAAGCAGTGTAGGTATACTGAGAAAAGGTGCTGATATTCTCACATAAGTACAAGTACACGGGATTTGCAGAGAACTGGTTCACCAGCAGAACTATCTAGTTGCACTTCACCATTCAGAGAAGTCTTCGCTCCTACAGAAGCACCATAGGAGCTGTCAGTTTGGCAGGTACACGGCTCTACATGAGCTCTGAACAACATTAAAGCAGTACAGCACTGCCTAAAACAGTGTGCGGGGAGGAATAGCTAATTCTCTTTTTATGAAAGGATTGACTGTAGACAGCCTGCCATCTACAGAAACCATACACGTGATTTCCTAAAGCATTTGCATTCCTCCTTTGCAGGCATGGGCTCATCAGCCCGTCACTTAATTGAAGAGAATGGAAAAAATAGTTGAAACCTCTCCAGAGACAACAGGTAAGGGGATGACTTCTAATGACTAGTAACCTGAACCAGGTTTGAATTGACCAAAAACTTCTGTAGAGTATCTCGTTTAGATGGCACTAGAGCTGCCTGCAGTACAGATCAGTTATTCTGATGGTTACATAGTTTGGCAGTAGTCTAATGATGCATACTGTATTTGGAGGAGGCAAAAATGAATTTTCCTGAGAACTGCCAGAGGAAAAATATTGCATCATCAGGAAAGAGGGTAAAATCAATCTCTCATGATTTTCAGCAAACCAGTGAAAAAACTCAACTGCATAAATATAATGAACTGGGTAACTCCTGTAATCACACAGAAATATACACATAAGATACATTTTAGTGCTGCCCACAGACCTAAGCAAAAAAAAATTAAACGACAAACATTATGAAGTCTTTTAAATCCACATGGAGTGAAGAAGACATTTACAGAGCAGTACAACCTCTAGCATGGCATCCATTCCGGAGTCGAGCAAAGCCCTTTCACTTTAACGAGGCTGGTCTGCCTTTGTGCTAGGAAGAATGGGCATGGGTACATTAAACGAACCATGAGATGCCCAGGGAGGCAGCAACGTGGAAAAGACCTGCCGTGTAGCAGTACGACATGAGTCCAGCACTTGTGTCTGGGGAGCACTGGAGACGGCAAGCGAGGGAGAGGGGCATCTTCAGTTGTTGTTGTGTCAAGGCCTCAACAAAACACAGGCTCCAGCAGCAGCCCTTGGTACGGATGAGGTACTCCTAAAACA
>NW_009605979.1:26559-44332 GCF_000690535.1 Cariama cristata | reverse complement strand
GGATGTATCTAATTAAACTCAATTGGTTTGCACACCTGCTGGGAGTGACTGACTGCTCTGCACCTCATCTTCCTCTCCTACTTGAGCACAAAGAGGATGCAACTGCCTAGGCTACCACATAGCACTGTGCTCCTTTTGTGCACTGACAGTAATTGAGAAAATGGATGGCAACAGCCATGTTTTGTGTTTGCTACTGTTCTAGGAAGTGTATTCTTTTCTTTTCTCTTCTTTTTTTTTTTTTTTTTCCCACCAGAGAATAAGACTGCTCAGGTTTTACAGCCCTTTTGCAAGAGTAGGGGATTGACAGGGCTTTGTGACGTTTCCCAACTGTAGGGCACCATGATTGATGCCAATAATAAACCCCTCAGGACTGAGGAAAGTACCCGTACAGATCCTGACTACGATTAGATCGATGGGGAAAGGCGGGTATTGAAGCATGCTATGGTTAGCAGTGCAAGGCAGAACAGCCAGCTGTCATTTATTAAACACTTTTTAGCCTGTCTTATGAGCACAGCCTGACTTGAACAGTTTAAGAAAGGGTTTTATTGATACTGTGTTATATTGTCTGAGATATTTATGGTTTTGCCCGGAAAGGTCTAAGACAACCAAACCTTCAGAGAAAGATGCTCAAATTGTGTGGACAGCCAGCAGGACTTCTGGTTTGTGAGTGCTGTCCTAGGCTCCCTTTCTGCATCTTTAGGGAGCCAGCACTTGTCAGTGAGATGTAAGTCATGCCTCAAAAGAATACTTGAATGTACTGCCCTTGTTGTACTGCAGCATTGCCCTGCTGTGAAATGAGAAAAATGCATTTACTGTGCCGTGGCAGCAGGTCAGCATCCCAAATGTTCTCCCCTCCAACAAGCTCACTGGGTCAAAATAATTCTGTTTTGGATTGTATAGGACAGTCTCCTGGGTAACACGCTTCACAGCAATGCTCGGGGGGAACACGCCCTTGAATGCAAGGCAGTCAATGAGATTTATAATTACAGTGTTTTATAACCTTGTTCATTCAGGCAGGGAAGGATACTGCTGAAGAGATCTCAAACAAGAGAAATTATGTATTTGCAGCTACATAAATAATTGCTGTTAATATGATTTGAAACCTGGATGGCAGAAGGCGCTCTTTTGTCCACTGCGCTGTCCACGGAACACAAAAAATGCACAGGCTAGTTTTAAACTCAGGCAACAGCAGGGCATAAAACTCTGATTTCAGCCACCCTCTCCCAGAGAAGGGGATGTAAAATCCACTCTGTATCACTCAAATCTTCTGATTGCATTAAGCAAGGTCTTGGCTTAAGGCCAGGTCCCAGCTGTCCCCGCAGTGATGATGACTGCCCTCCCTTGGGGTGCAGAGCACGGGCGGAATCCAGCTGCATTTTCACACATGCACACATGTAAATTGCCTGAACACGGTGGTGGTAATGCTTCTGGGATGACAAACTGAACCTATAGATGTCTCATCAACAGCCAGCTCCATGCAGAATGCATTTTATTTTTGGAAAAGCCCGGAGGTAAAAAAAATAAAATCTCCTGGTACAGTTTATCTGGTGCTTTGTTTTTGAGTGTCCTTGATGCATAACAGCATGCTATCATCTCTAAAGATTAAAAACAATCCCTTCTTATTGCTCTGCTGGGTATTTTCAAAGAAATTCATGCACAGATGAAAACAAATAAAAACAATGCCCAATGGCTCTGCAGAGATCCTGGGCCTCTAGTTTCAAGTAGTCTGGAGGCAATTTTAAACAAACATGGAGCTCTTAAATCCTTGGCTACAGCTCCGGCAAGGACACGTTGGCAAAACTTCACTAGCTTTAATGGGGTGAGGCTGTTGAGGATTTTCGACATCATCTCCATTTTGTGGTTTTTAGAGTACAGCTTAACTAGGATCTAGAGCTTATCATGTGCAATACTGGATTTTCATTATTTTTTAAACTGGAGCTTCAAGTTAAATAATAACACCTTTGTCCAGGCTTGGTTTAAACAAAAATTCAGAGTGGCTACGTTGGTTTTCATGATGTTAAGGTCTGGGTTTTTTGATGGACTAAGGCATGGGTGGAGAAAGTCACCCTCCCATCATCAGTGCAGGACTGGGGCCCAAAATGACAGAATTAAACACAGTATAAACCGAGAGCGCCTCAGGCACTGACGAAGGAACAGTTCAGCTCGCTTCAGTTAACACGTCTTCTGCTTTTACCCACTTGGCTTTATTGTTCAGAGGATGTGGCCCAGTACAAGAATGAAATCCCTCCCCCAGCCCCCATTCTGCTTCCAGCCTTTGCTGCTGGCTAGCTTTCATGGACAGCTGCAGGAGTTTCTTCAGGAGAAATCTATGTGACACTGCTGCACTTAGGAAAAGTCTGAAAATAGGCTTTTGTCTTTTTCTTCACTCCTGCTTAGGCACTGCCTGAAAAACACTCTGCAAAGGTATACTTGAGGGTTTGGTTTTTAAAGGGTGGGCAAACTCGTTCACAAGATCATTTGCAAGGCAAAGTAACTCCAGACAGAAGTATTGTTAAGATTCTTGTGCCAAACACAAGATGGAAGTATTGATTTAGGGGTGCTGGTGGTATGGAGGATAGCAGGGATAATGTTGAACACAAACCCATGCTGATAAACAGCTCACAATGCAGTGTATCGCAAAGCATAGGAGGGAAACCACAGCAGGTCATGTTCAGATTGTACCTGCTGCACAGTTTCATTCCATTTAAAAAAAAAATCTCTCTTTTATTTTAAAATTAACTTTATACCTGCTATGCACTGCCCACCTGCTTTACTGCAGTTGAAGTCTGTTTGCTCTTAAGTCTGCATGCTGGCTGGGTGTTGAAACCGCCCTCAAGTTTTTGGACAGTAATATCTCAAAAAATCCTCCCATGGCCCTCCTTCACCCTCTTTAAGGCATTAGACTTGTTGCTTATCAAATACTTTGTCCCTATTAACCTTGGCCATCCCTTATACTTTGCTGTGAGGCCAGGGCTGCTGACCCCAACTGTTGTTAATTGGTGACTTGTGGTGTTAAGAGCACTAGCAGGAGCACTTAAGATGCACAGTATCACAGAAAGCCAGTTGCTTTCAACACCTTCTTTGCCTCTTCTGCTTCAGATGGGGATTACTGGAAGGACAGCGGCTTTGTTTGGGATAGTTACTTTTATCTCTTCCCTGGTTTACCTCTTGAAGCACTGATTTCCCAACATCCTGGAGGAGCTGCAGAAGCATCAGGTTTGGCGTTGTGTGCAATGAAGTGAGGGACAGTAATGTTCAAGCAGGCTTACTGAGGCTTGCCAAAGCTCTCTGTAGCAGTGCTAGTCACCTGGGGAAGTGGGTGGCATCCACACCTACACAGCTGCTTCCCTAACCCCCTTCCTTGAGAACAACAAATCCTAACATCTCAAGCCTAGGTAGTGCTAAAGGCACAGTATGGGTTTTTATTCCTTGTCCCCAGCACTGGGATATGCTGCCATAGATACCTAAAAGCCATCATAATTCCTTTTGATTTGAAAGGTTTCACCTTTCACCATCAGCTCTGTGGTATCTGAGCAAGAGAAGTCTCTTCCAAAGGGAGCTCTCTTCTAATAGGAGATACAGAGAAGCAGTTCCTCTGGATCTTCTCAAACTGTTACAGTCTCTATGACCACTGAGATGGAAAAAGTTTGCAAGTCATCTAGTTCAAAGTATGCTGAAATAGCAAGGCTGCAGTTCCAACAAGGCTCCTCTTCTGTCCCTGTTTGATGCCAGCTTGTGAGAATGAATTTGAGTAGTCCAAGACTATCAAGATCTAATCCATTTACAGCATTTCAGTTGTATGAATTTGATTTGAAAGGATTTGTGCTACATGTATATATCATGACTTGTCATAGCTGCCTGCATTGACACTGCATTATGTGAGCATTCTTACTCCAGAGACTAGCTACATTGATAAAATCACTTAGTACAGCTGACCAAGCTAAAAATAAATTTACAAAAAATAGGCTGCCTTTTGGCTCAAGGATCTCACATATACGCCATTTTTACTTTGTGATGCTGCTATTTCCAATGCTGCTATTTTCTTTTTGCTGGTTTGGGAAAGCTGATTTCAAACAATGGGTTACTTCCAAACCATTTCCTTTGATTGTTCTTCATTCACTATTCAAAGTAAGAGATTAGTTAAAAATGGTATATGCTTCCAGTCTGTCTGATTTGCTGTGTCAGCTAGCAAATAATATATAATAGAGAATTTCTCAGAGAACGTATAATCTATGAGCTGAGGAAGTCTAACCACTGGTAACTATGGTGATATTCAAAGAAAAATAATTTAGAGCTGCAGAAATTTGAAATTAACACTCAACTGAAAGACTTTCACAATCATTTATCATTAGTGAAAAGCAGTTCTGAGATTTCAAGGTTGCTTTTTCGACCTATTTGTGGTATTCTAGGAACAACAGCAAGGAATCCTAAAGTGAGGGTTTCTGCTCCTGAAGCCTGGAAATTGTCAGGGCTTGTGGGTTTTATCAGTCTCTCTCTACATTTATTTACTTTTCTTGCTCTCAAGGCAAGACACTTTTCAGGCAAACAGGATATCAAATGGTCCATGAGCCCAGTGTCAAAAGATACTGCAGGCAATTTTGCTCTTAATGTGCATGAAATACGTGCAGAATCTCTTACTCTCACTGAAGTCACAAGGAGAACTGATATCTGTTTGTACTGCAGAAGCCTGTCCTGAACTATCCTCATGTACATAATCCTCAGATTGGAAAAGATTTAAATGCTGTGGGGTCTGGCTATTCGTTAACAAGTCCATAAGCTCTCCTACAACATCAAGCTTTGAGTCTCACAATGCAGTAAGGGATCATATGTGAGTTTAGAAATGCTTTACTGTGGCATTTGTTTGATTTGACCTAGCTTCGTTTGTCTGTATTAGTCACCCCTGTGCTCCACCGAGCTGCAAGCAACAGCCTCAAAGAGAAAATACCACTGCCTGCCAATCTGGCATAAAAATTACTGTAACTACAAGTTCAGAAATTCTATAGATTTTGTTTAGATGTGATGGAATAATAGTGTTCTCTTATTAAAAACCATACAATCCCATGGAAGTGCCAAACCTGCTTGCCATTAGCTGCTTTGGGAAACACTGCCTAGGGGAGTATTTACATAAGGATGAAGCTAACCTTTCTCCTTGTTTAAAAAAATAATCTCAATCTCAGAGCTGCTTGAGAATTTATTTTGCAATTTATTATGCAATTTATAGTTCATCCTTCACTACCAATTAAGCTTGGCTGGGTTGGTATGTTATGCATAAATGTGCTGAACAAGTTCTATATTTCAGCCGTACGCTGCCTCTTTAGTGCTGGTTCATGTCATGTTCGATGCAGGTGTTAAGGTCTGCAATACACAGATTAGCTTGACAGGTTGCGGAGAGTTGCTGAGAAGACGGAGGAGCTGTTGCTTGTAACACAAGGAGAGACAGAGACCACAAGGATAAGTTTACCACTGAATGGCAATGGCATTTGCTGTGCTAATCAACGGAGGAGCAGCTTTTCACGAAGCCCAGGGTTAACAGCCCCAGACACACGAGAGCCAAAGCATGGATGGTGGTTTCCCAGTGGCTCTCTGTATTGGGTTTGAGTGGCAAGATTTTGGTAGCTAGCGGCTCCAGGGGTGTCCAAGGTCAACCCACCACACTCTCCATTTCAGGTATCCAGCACTGCCCTCAGCCTCCAGCTCTACTCGCTTCAGGATCATGAACTGCTTACAAACAAGGCTTTGCTCTTTCGACAAATTAGACTCCTCCTGCCATGGCCTGGCTAGTTCTGCAAGAAAAGTCCTCTTTAGAATCTGGGTCTTTATTTTCTTACTCTGCTCTACCCTGGGGCATAGCCCACTTACCAGATGGCGTTGGGGACCTGTCCCCTTTCCAAAGCACCAGACCCCAACCAGAAGAGACTGCTCAGGGGACGCAGGAGATGCTCGTTCCTTCTAGGGTTTCGTAACCAAATTTGAGCCTGCTAAAACCAGCTGATGCTACATTTCTTGTAGCTCTGAGGTACACAAACGTGCCTGTGTATACACAGACACATGCATTTACTTCCCTGCTGCAGGCCACAGAGGATGCCAGAACCATTCCAGCAGCTCAGCTGTTTACAAACAAACACTGAAAGCATAAAATCACAAGGTCACATCAGGGTGCCTCCTACCAAAGGTGTCTTACTCCAACAGCTTTCCAATGACTAGTGATTTCCCAACAGGTCTAACTTTTTCGCATTTCTCTGCTTTTGTTCATGTTGCCTTGGGCAATACCATTCCTTACTGTCTACAATGCGGAAAAAAATTTGCTGAGCACTGTGTGGCTTTCTGTACAAAGGGCACTGTGGGTTACTGAAAAATTCAGTGTTGATACCGAAATCTCAGCATAACTCAGAGATGGTAACTCTGCATTTTATTTAAGAACTGACCAAACTTAATCTTTTACTTATTCTGAGTGGAAAAGTCTTACTTGCTTTAAGTGATCATTATGTGCAACGATTGGCTTGTGACCCTTAATGACACAGGTCTTGCTTGTTATTTCAGTGCCCTGGTCTCCCTGGAGCTTTAAGAACTGCATTTACTGAACAGTGACATCTTGTAGCTGGGATGGAATAACCCCATGCAACTGTATGGGCTGGACACCAACTGGCAAGAAGCAGATCTGCAGAACAGGATTTGGGGATGCTGGGGAACAACTGAGCACACGTCAGCAGGGCACCCATGCAGTGCTTAAGGCTAATGGCATACTGTGCTGCAGGAGGTAATGCATCACAGCAGACCGAAGTAATTATTTCCTTCTATTTGGCATAGATCTGGAGTGCTGTCACTAGTTTTGGGTTCCCTCAAACTGGAGGAGGGCAAGTGAAGGGCCACTGAGACGGTTGGGGGGACCATGGTATTATGAAGAGTCTGAGAGGAGCATTCATTCAGCCTTTCCCTCTCCAGGCTAAGGAGGTACCCGATTGCTATCTTCAGCTACCTAATGGGTGACTGGAAAAAGAGATGGGACCAAACTTTTCTCAGAGGTGCTCAGTTGCAACAGATTAAAGTACAGAAAGGGAAATTCTGGTTAATTAGCTATTAAGAAAAAAATCCTTCACAGGGAGTGGTGCAGCATCAGAACATGGGCCCAGAGAGGCGGTGGAATATCCATCCTTGGAAATACTCAAATCTCAGCTGGACACAGCCCTGAGCAACCTGCTCTGTATTTGAAGCTGGCCCTGCTGCGAGCAGAAGGTGGGACCAGATGATTTCCAGAGGAAAGGTCCTTTTTCTCCTAAATTCTTCTGTGATTCTAACATGCCTCATAACATCTGCACTAAGATATTAAGCACACATCACTGATGTCAGGTATCATCAACACTTTCATCAGCTGGAACAGTACCAAGCTGACTCAAATACTGTACATCTTGTCTAAATGCAATTAAAAAGGCACATGGCAGCTTCTGTGTATCTCAATTAGCCTTGCACGATGCATGCTGACATTCAAAATTAGCTGACTTGGAGGCCTGTTCCCCACTCAATTCAGAGCTTATATTGAGCTTGCCTGGTTTGTTGTAAAACTTTGTAAGGCTCACAAAGCAAGGACCTCCTTCAGAGTCACATTAACTGCAATTTGGATTTGGGAGAATCAAAGCAAAGCTCACACAGTACAAATCTAATGAATCAAATCCTAAAAGATTAATGATCCTGAATCAAGCAGCAAACCTCACACAGAGCTCCACAGACCTGCCTCTTCTTTTATTGCTCTGCTCTTAGGATGTAAGAGGAGCAGCGGGCAATGACATCTCTCCCACATTGGCATCTATTACTGTAATGCAAAGTGCTAGCTCCTCTCACCCCCGTAATCCTGTTTGGGAAGCTCTGCTACAGCAGTTATGTTCTTATCTTTGCTTAGTTAATGCTGGCAAATAAAAGCATAAACAAATAATCTCCACTCTACAGCCTGGCGCTACTGAGATGCTGCCATTTGTGTTCCAGTTTATTTTTATTTCCAGTCTCTTATGCTGGTGACAATCTTGGAAAGCAGATACAGCCTGGTAAGTGATGCAACTGTAAAACTTAGGTTTTTATGAGTCTACTCTTTGTATTAAAACGAATGCTGAACAGGTGAACAGAAGCAATGAGAGAACTGGGCTAAATATGAAAACATCAATGCAGTGATTTCTCTGGAACAGGTCAATGTAATTTCACATCGTTTCCTGCCTGAGGCCATGCACTAGGAGATATTCAACTGACTCATGTGACTAGTTTAAAGAGGTATGTGATCTATACAAACATAGGCACCCACTTCAATTGCATAGTCTCCCTGTATCTTCAGGGGAAGAACAGAGGTAGACTCTTCCACAAAGCAATGCAGAGCAGGAGCCTAACAAAAGGGGCTCTGCACCAACCTTGGAGAAGTCCTGGCAACAGGTGGAGAGAGTGACCAATTCATCTACCTAAGCTAAAGGCTAAGAACCCCGCAACGTGAATCTTCACCCACGACTTAAAAGCACTTAAAATGGCATTGCCTCCTCAGACTCTCAGAAGCAAAGAGGAAGTATAAAAGCCCATTGTTTTGTTTATTTCTTACAAAATCGATGGCTATTAAGTAAAGCATGACAGAAAAATTACTACCCCCCTGACTTCCAAAATACTAGTAATGAGGACTGATTTAGGCAGACATTATATTCGACAATGCCAGTGAACTGCTTGACTCCGGAGAGCAACCACAAGACAGAGAGGTTCGGGACTGTTTCTGATTAAGCAGCTCCCGGTTGGTATGCTGCGTCCAACAACTGTCTCCAGTCCGTGCCCTTCCTGATGGAGGAAAGGCTCAGCTAACTACACTGCTCATACAACTCCCCACTGAAAGGTGGTTAGCTTGAAAATCCCTTGTTGTTCTGTCAGGAAGCCATACAGAAGAGTTGCAAATCCATTAAATTACATCTTGCTGATATGTATCTAAGGACAATACATGGCATTTGATGACACATGGAAAGTACCGTGCTATACCTTCAGACAACTTATACGAGTATCTCCTTCCAAATTAACATTCTTGCCATATGATTCTCATTAGACTCACTCAACTATTCCGTTAATCTTATATTTTTCCTCCTAAGGGATTAACATTGATTTTTTTGCCTTGTGCATACACAGGAAGGTCATATTGTTTCCTACAGGGTGGATTCATTCAATAAGGAACTACGCTATTAAACCTGACTTGACATTATTGTTAGTAGAGCTGAGCTGCCACAATGCTGCTTATTTTTAAGAGAATTTCAATACAACTCTCCTGAGTCCAACTACATCCATCATTCCACTCCATGATACACACAAGCCACTTGACAACTCATTAAAATATATATATAAAAAAATGGAGGTCAGGGCTGTGTTCCAGGGAAGTCCTACTAACATTCAAACTCCTCCTCTAATTTAAAAAATAATAAAACTCAAAATAATTACAAAATGCTTCTGGGAATAGAAGTTCTTCAACAGAAAAAGGAATTAGGAAGGCAGGACAGCAGGTGGGCCTGCAAGACATTTTTAGCTGCACTCTCTGGGTTTCAGGTCACATGTGAGGACAGTATGAACACAGTCACTGGTGGTCTGGGCACGGCAGCCTGCATGCCTGAACGGGCAAGCACTGTTTTGGGTTTGGTTAAGTCCTACTTACAGGGACCTTCGGGGCTGCTCCCTCCCTCCCTAGCAAATTGATCACGCTGCAGTATCAGAGGGGTCAGACTGTTCTTCCCACATCTCGTCCTGGAAGGCTGCTCCAGAACCTCTCTGCACTGATGGCTGGGAACCCTCTTCAATCTCCAGCACCAATTTACAGCAGATAAAGCTGTATCCCTCAGTTGATGCAGCTTTTCTCTCCCCACAGCATTCACTATTTGTTTCCACATGTACCTGCAGAGAGAAAATGTATCCCTTCCCAGTCTTTGTTTTGCTACTCTGACAAGTCAAGCTCTCTCTTGCCTTTCCCTGACCATCATAGGCAGTTTGTTTGTTTGTTTGTTTGTTTTTCCCCCCCTGCTCTTTCTCCAGCTGGGGATTCTCTCTCTTGAGCACTTTTGCAAAAATACAGGCAAAAGTCACATTAGCAATATTAAACAGTAGCTCATTGATAGACTGGAGCTTTACAGAAGCATGAAGAAGGACGAGGGGAAAGGAGGAAGAGGAGTGTTTTCAACACGTAAAAAATGCACAAGTTTAGATGTCACAAAGAACAAACAGGAAACCTATAAAGTTCCTGCCTCAGGAGTCAAATTTTCCAAAGGGTTAAGGAGTTCCTCCCAATTTCTTGGTCCTGGATTGTTCTGTTGTTTTCAGACACTCCTTCAACACCACTGGAACAAGCTTCTGACCTAAGTGCACTTTCAGATTCTTTGTAGTAAATTTTACCTTTCTTGGATAAAATAGCAAATAAATAGCATTGAAAGAGACTTCTGGGGCAAATCAAGGTTGGGTTAATCTCCTGCAGAAATCTACAGGGCAGAGAGGGACAGAAAAGGAAGAAACAACCTGTTGAATGGTAATGGAAGAAAAAAGAAGTGATTTTAACTGTCTCTGGGCGGTCAATGCTTTACCTCATTATTTTAAAGTAAGCAGCAGTCTATGCTTTTTGCTGTCTCTTATGTCCCTTCCAATTCTTTCCCCTCCCCTTCTCTCTTATACACTTATATATCACTATTTGCCTGCTCTCCAAATGTACTGGAGAAATGCAGTACATTGAACAACAACAAAAAAAAAAAAGTGAGAAAAATTGTTAACAGCGTATAGGGATTTCCCCACATCAAGGGAAAAGTTATGGGGTGGGCTAAACTGTTTACATGTTTCGTACTATGAGAGCAGTCCAAAAATATCCTACTGGAGTCTAGGACTTAGCAAATTCATCCTTCCAGTGTTTTCTTGTACAGTCCATATTAGGTAGACCTAAGAGAGTCCCAGAGTCTGTAGCTCTCCATGCTGCATCACAGAAGACGTCACTGGTCTTCCTTTGGGTTGCCAGAATCTCCTGTTGACTGTCACTATTACTTAATTAAGGAAAAAAAAAAAAGACACTTTGTTCAAGGTTGCTCCATTTTTGGAAAGGCTTGTAATGACTGTCTACTTGAATGCTTTTTCTACCTTTAGGTCTGTCATCTCTCTTAAAAATCCAAACCCCTTCTCACCAGGGGAAACTGCAGAACGGTACTGGCACAAAGATGTTCTGCTTGCACTGAATTTGCAGAGCAGAAGGATACATTCACTGTCAGAGAAAGGAAGCACTCTCCCTCCCCCCCTGCAAAAAGCTATTTTTTGCAGGCGTTGTCATATCTTATCCCCAGGAAGAGAAGAGGGCTGTGCTAGAAAGTCGTCAGATTCACATTTGCTTCTGTTTTACTCTGTCCTTCACAGCACTGCCGTAACAATTTATCAATAGGATGGAGGGCAAGGCACAACACACAGGCAAGGCACAGTCCTCTAATGAAAACAAATCCTTTTGAGAGGAAGAAATAGTTCGCAGATCTGCCTCCTAAATCCCACTCCCACCGCAATAATGTTTCCATCACTACTTACATTTAGAGACCTAAGGGTACTCAGGGCTGTAAAGCACATCATTTGTGCTGAACAGTCACAGTGCTTTGCCCAAAATAATTTGCGGTCCAAAAGCCCAAATGAATAAAGCACCACAGGAATCAAGACATATAATTAGAATAAATAAGATTTTGTGCTTACAGAGGGCCTGTCATCTGAAAGTATGCGCAGATATTAATTAAGCTCCACAAACCCCAGATGAAGTAGATTAGTAGCTTCATCCCTGTTTTACCGAGGTTTAGAGTAAAGTGTGACACATAATCACAGCTGAAAGTGCAGCGGAGCTGGCGGTGCCTGGGATGGCGAGAGCCAGGGCTCCACCTCCTCGCCTGCCCGCTTCGCTGAATTGCCTTCAACGCAAAATGGCTGAGTTGCACTTCTTTGCTCTCTGCAAGAGGAAGGACCCACCCCATTGCACAACAGTAGCAAAGCCCGAGCCTGAAGTGTTTTGATAAATACCATGAAACGGTGCTTAGTTTGGGAAGAGAAACCAGAAGGTTGCTCACTCTCATACATTTCCTTTGGGTGCTCTATCTCGCTCTTTCTAAAACACCAAGAGACGGCCCCTGCGTCAGCACCCCCCACAAAGAGTCCTCATAACATGGCTTGGGGCTCCTCAGGTTTGGAGGACATGGCATACATAATATCTGAAGTACTTTAACCTGCCATGTTAGGTTTTATTTTTCTATTTCCATGCATTTTACTATATTGTAACTCAGAAGCCACACTGACCTAGGATCACACAGGCACAATGTAATTAAAAGCTATAGTCAATACATACATCAAAACCTTAAAATAATCCTTTCCTGAAGCAGGTTTTACATACAGAAATTCTGGATAATAATAAACACATCTGATACCATCCAAAAATATTTAAAGTAATGAACACTATGTATGTATGCATTTAAGAAAAAAAACTTCAAAACCAGTGTTATCAGGAAAGCTTCAATTGTTTTGTATGTCAAGAACAGTTAGAAATTAATTTTGTTGTCATTATCTACTGAAATTCAAGCTATTATGACAGCAGTTTCTCAAAGATTCCCTCAAGTACTTGTTTAAGTAGTAGCTGTGATAGTGAAAAATATTCTCGGTATCACAAAAGTAGTACAACTGTCCACTTAATCAAAATTGCCCAGTCCCTAACTCCGCTTATTACCTTTGCCAAAACAAGAGCAAGGGGAGCATCAAATGCAGCTAGGAAGAAATATCTCCAGAACAGATAAAACGGGTCGCTCATTGTGTCTCTAGATACAATTATCCACTTAATTACACTTAGGACAAATGTGCAGTTGTCCTAACTACAGGGGGATGCATTTTAATTGTGATGTTCAATTCTCTGTACACAAATATAAAAATCTGAGCAAGAAATGTCACTAGAAAGTGGAAACAGACCATGGCATAGTTATCTACAAAATAGCAAACAAACTGGATAAGCTATGAACATAAACCAGCTCCTTAGATGACAAGTAACGCTATTAATGTGAAAACTATGCTCTTTTGTTCCCACATTTAAGCACAGAAAGCATTCTAACTTCAGTTTTCAAGGTAAAAATGCTTTTAATTAGGATCCTAGCTACCTTACAAGACATACAGACCTTGGTATGATGGAGCTATGATAATTTACCCATGCTGAGAATCTGCCACATGATTTATATGATTACTTCATGGCAGCATGAAACAAATCCCCAAGGAAGTAACGCATGTCATCCTTGAAAATATTAAGCAATCAAGCCATGTTTTTATTATGTGAATGGATGCCTTTGAAAACAAGGATGCATGCACCATACTGTGAGGTAAAATGAAATAAATGAACAGAAATAATTCATTTCCATGTTCTAATCAGTGGAAACTGTAGTCTTCAAATTATCCTGATGCTACCAAATGTGAGTCTGGAGACAATAGGTCGACTCTTCTACTAAAATGAACATGAAATTGCATCCTAAGTACACAATGAAGGCCAAATTAAACAGCCCAAGACTCTTTGTAAAGGCTCTTTCTTTCTATTCAGCCCTTGCATCCAACTGAACAATTAAGAGCAGAAGATTTAAACAAAGCATGATATAGTTTTTAAATGCTCACATCTAATCAAAAGCAATGTACTTATCTCAGGCAAAAGGAACATAATCTATAAAAAAACCAAAACTGTTTTCAATCAAGCTCTTCAGCTTCTAGCAATACCAGCTTCTAGCATTGTGTTCCGCCAGTCAAAACGATGTCTCTGGCAAGCACAATGAAGAATATATATCAAAGACTAGAACTGCACGCTTCCTCGCTGTGTTGTATTCAGACTGGGACACTGACACTCTGCAAGGACCCAAACCAACACCGTTACACTGCTCACTGCTATTATAAACCACCATGCATTCATTAGAGATGCTGACTGTTCAGAAAAAAAATCTAGCCCCTACAGGCACAAGGAGATGGAAACAGAGCTGTGATAATGAGATCAGGTTAATATAAAACATTTGAAATAGAATATCATACTTGTATGAAAATGTATATAGGTAATAATTATATAAGTAGAAGACCACAGGACAGTGAGGACAGTGAGTTTTTTTTAAATGCTGAGTCTACAACACTGCCTTTGAAGCGAAGCTAATTTTTTTTAGGTGCATTATTTGCTCTAGCCGTCTCATCTTAAAAAGAACTGTAGTAAGTTCACAGAGAAGCAGTGGCAAATAATGAAAGGAATGGGAGTGGTTTGGTGATAGGTATCTATAAAATCAGTAATGGGAGGGGGGATGAGTAAGAATCAGTGATGTGTTATGTCTTCCAAAGTAAGAACAAGGTGCATCAGTGTGGGTAGGAAGAGCTGCTTCAAGAACATACAAAATTTGGCAGTTCTTTGTACAGCAGAAAGCAGACCTGCGGGTCTCCTTGCCAAAGGGTACTGTGAATGCTGAAAGCTAACACAGGCTCAAGACAAGCTCACGAAGGAGAAATCCACTGTGAATTACTAAGCAAGTAGAATCTACATCTACTTCAAAATGTCTCCGAGTTAAATTATAACCTTAGAAGTACCATATATGCCTGTCCTGCTCTCATTCTTTCCTAGGCACTTCCTTATGCTGCTGTTGAAAAGGACGACTAGTTGAACCTCTGGTCTGACCCAGTACAGTCATGCCAATGTTACATTTAGTATCTACTCACAGAAAAAATTCCTGCTATTAGCTTCAGATTCACTTTGGAGGGATGACTGGAAGGAAAGCAGCTTTACAGAAAAGGATCTGGTGGACAACAAGCTGGCCATGAGCCAGCAATGTGCCCTTGCAGCAAAGGCAGTTAACGGTACCCTGGGCTGCATTAGGAGGAGTGTTGCCAGAAGGTCGAAGGAGGCAATCCTTCCCCTCTACTCAGCCCTGGTGAGGCCACACCTGGAGTGCTGTGTCCAGTTCTGGGCTCCTCAGTACAAGGAGGACATGGACACACTGGAGAGAGTCCAGCAAAGAGCCACTGAGATCATTATGGGACTGGAACACCTGTCATTCAAGGAAAAGAAGTCTCAATAGGAGAGAAGTCTCAGGTGGGACCTTATCAATATGGTTAAATATCTGATGGTAAGGTGTAAAGAAGATGGAGCCAGACTCTTCTCAGGGGTATCCAGTGACTGGATGGGCACAAATTGAAACACAAGAAATTCCATTCCAACATGAGAAAAAGCTTTGTTTATTGTAAGGGTGATCAAACACTGGAACAGGTTGCCCAGAGAGGTTGTAGAGTCTCCATCCTTGCAGATATTCAAACCCCAGCTGGACACGGTCCTGGTAGCCTGCGGAACCTGCTCGAGCAGGGGGTTGGACTGCATGATCTCCGAACATCCCTCCCAACCTCAACCATTCTGGATTCTGCTACGTGGCTGATACCTCCCAAACTGCATTTCCCATAGGAACTTCTTCAAACAAATAACCATGCCTTCCTGGGGAAAGGCCAAAATCTACACTAATTTCAGAAAACAAAGGTCACAGAACAGCCTACAGTCAGTTTGTTGGCCCAGCTTAGGTGACTTAAACTCAGGTGAGTGGGAAGCTTGTTTTTCCAACTTCAGTTGGAGGGTACTATATGACTGCAAAGCCCTTCTGCATGGCTGCTGCTGTTATGTTTTGTGGTGCAGGTGACAGTCTAAGAAAACACAGAACTCTCATGATTAGCACAACTAGTGTTACTTGTATATTCTATTTGACTTGATTATGGAACAAATCAAATACATTTCCACTGGATTATGTTTTCCACCCATTTATGTGGTCACAACAGAACACAGAAACACATTATGAAGACTGCTTTCCATTTTAACCTTCAGAAAAACTCACCAAACAATACCCAATATATATTTCACTTTGCTTCACTATCAAGCATAGGGATGAGGCAGTGCAGACAGCTACGTGGCGTTCCGATAACAACCTTATCATTCTTGCCCCAGCCTTCAAGAGAGGTGAGGAATCATTACAATCTTCCACTGCAATCAATAAGACTCAAGTATGAGTCAATTGAATTATTTTTTTTGTTTTGATGGGTTTTTTTGTTGTTTTCATTAAATCTGGCACTGTGATGGAGATGATGTGCCCATTTCCTTCCCTTTTAAATATATGATTCTCTTTCTTCTTCCCTGAACTAAAACATGTTGAGAATTGCTCTAACTGGACAAGTGCTATGTAAGACACATGCTGGGCAGGAGTCTTCTGAATACCTCAGTATGCTTTTAGTTTATCTTGCAATATTGCATATGGAGCTTTAGGACTCCAATCCAACATGCTGGCATTGATTTTCTCCTCCTCTGAATCAAAAGGGAGAATGGTACTGAATGCACTTGTGGCTGGGAACTAGCAAATTTCAATGTCTTTCTCTAGTGACATACAGGTAGGTGGATTTGTGTATTGCTTTACAAAGAGGTGTCATCTGCCCTGGCTTATGTTATATTTTCTGACTTGGTTGGGCACATGTCAGTTTTGTTATCACCGTTCCAAAGCTGTGTATATCATGATGTTATATAACCAAGTTTGGTAGATACAAATTTGGTTTAGAAATGTGCTGTCAACAATTAGCATCTTGCATGCCTGACTAGCCACAGTGCAAGCCAAGGGGATATAGGCTAAGCTCTTGTTTCTGGACCAGTGAAGATACCTACTCAGTGGAAACTCCATCAGCCCCCCTGGGAGGGAGAAGTGCTCTATGACCTTTGCAAGCAGGCCCCAGAAGGAGCCTGTGAAAGGGAAGAAGAAGAAGGAAAGAAAACGGCTGTTCTAGTAAAGGGAAGGAAGACAGAAACGTGTGAGAACAGAATAAGGAGAAACGTGTGAGAAAAAAAACCTAGTAAGTTGTACTTCTTAAAGAGAGTTGTGGTCTTACAGTATGTACAGTTTCTATGGGCCAAGCCGCGCGAATTGTTTCTGACAGCAAACAGTTGTTCAACCAAAGGAGTAGCTCTACACCTCACCAGGACTACTTTGGTACGTAAGTATGCTCCCAATAACCCCAAAAACTGATTCTACGAGTTTTTTCCAAATGGAAACAGAACTCCTCAACAAATGTGCTTCCTTACATTAGCTATTAGTCAGTAGTATTTACTTTGTAAAGGCCATTGGTGGATTCTTAATACAGGCTTAAGGATCCTGTGGTGTCACTTACAAACTGCAAGTGCTGGCAAGAAGCAGCACAACTATGTGGTATTTTCAATGTGCCTGGGGTTTCCTAACCACAGTATCGGACACCAAATGCCAACAGCCCCTGCGATGAAGCAGAGTGTGCTACCCACCTCATCAGATGCACTCAGCACCGCGGTCCTGCTGTATGGTGCTGCTCTTCCACGCAGCAGCGTGCTTTATATGGAAAGCACACTGATTTGACAGCTATTGTAAACACCCTACAGTCAGAGCAAAACATGGCCATTTTCAGCTACGCAGAGAAAGAACTTGTGTTTATTATGGCGGTGACTCTAACCTGTGTAAAAGTGAAGTTATTGACACCCAGTGGACTCACTCATTGCTAGATCTGTGCCCTTCATTTAAAGCCAGCAACGCTCTTCAGGTTGGAATTTTCCAAATATAGCTTTGACAACCCAGTTCTGAGCGCCCAGGGGAAGAGACATGACTACTTGCTAATTGATGCTGATACACCAGGGAGAACTGGCACTGTCTACAGCGGAGTTTTCCCTTAAAGTGGACTAGGTCAGTTGGATAGCAATTGCACTAAGGCAATGAGTAATTCTCATAACCAG
>NW_009605979.1:0-26528 GCF_000690535.1 Cariama cristata | reverse complement strand
CCCTAAATTATTACACATCCACAACAGCATTACTACTGTGGGAAAACTATGTACTCAAATGTTTGGGGAGACCAGCACTGAAACAGCCTGTGTGAATTTAATTTCAGCTGCCTGTGTTACTTGTCTTGCATAGTTTCAAGCCACTTGGAACTAGCTGATAATCTAGTTTTGCCTCTTGCATAATCCAAGACATAGATTTCCCTCTGGTAAGGGACTGAACATACTGCTCAAGAACTTGTGTTTTTAATAACCATACAGTGAGTACTTGGTTTATACACACATTTCAGAAAGGCACCCAGTCTTCCTCTGATGGCCTCAAGGAGATGCAGAATTTACCACTTGTTACATTATATCCCCAAATGCATAAACTCAGTCTTAAGTTCTCCATGGGGACACTGTCTTCTTATTCAGTACACAGGATAGAATCACTTAGCTAGCAGCCATTCAAGATTTTATTTTCACCCTTTTTATTTGATGTATAGTCCTAAAAGCCTTGTTTACTGCACATTATTCCAGCTCTGTTCTGAAGGCAAAATGATTAATTTCTTTACAGGCTTTTCTATAGTGCTCATCAGATGCTTCTAACTTGTTACAGGCAATTTCCTAGCTTTTGGAAAAGCATACAAAGGAATGCCATTATGTGGCAGCCTATAACTACTGCCATATTCATATCAGCAGGGATAGACCAGACCTTTGCTATCGTAGTCAACAGGTGTAAACCACAGGTTGCCAGCATGGCCAAGCTAAAGGAGATGAGACACATGCTTAAGCAAGTGATTTTCACTGATATTTGGGATGGGAAGATTCAGAATTTTAAGGAGATTGAAGGTTATGGAGTGGAAGTACTCTTACAGGTTCACGTTCCTTTGTCCCTCTCATAAAACCAACCTCTTTTAATTCATCCTTTCCAACATGCCCACTCCTCAACCCATGTGTCTCTGCCTGGCTCCTTAACCCAGTCTCATCCTTCTTATATATCCAGTGCTACCTAGCTTATTTTATTTTCTATCGATCCTTATTTGTCTCATTTTGTTAGTATCTTTCCTCTTCCTTACTTGTTTATGGACTGAGTCTCTGCCCCCAAATTCCCCATCTCATTGTCTTTTTCACCTCTTCTAAATTTTATATCCATCCCTTGACTAAGAGATGATGGAGCTTACTGGGATTTCAGGGGAATGAGCACTCACACTCCTTAGAGGTTTCAGAAATACGTATCTACTAAGCACATATAAAATGTGGTTTTTAAAGGCTGTAAGTTGGATAACCTAGGAGCGATTTTCTTAGGAATGGCAAAAAGTATGTTAATATGTTACAAAGACTACCCATTCCTGACAAAGCCTGTAGACACTAAAGCACAGTAAAGAAGACATCACAGAAGCCTTTAAGGTCTCTTCTTCAGCCTCATTTTCAGAAACAGTGAAGCCATGCTGGGTGACATTTTCCCAAGTAAACTGGGCCAGAGCAGATGTGCATCTCAGAAATTTTTATTCCAAATGACTGTACTTTCAGAAAATTGCAAGCAACTGAAATGGGAAGACACAGTATGTGGTTCTGCCCATAAAATAAGACAAAATGAAAACTGTTAGTATCATGTTGGCATTTAACATGGTGGGTGCTATCAGTGACTTCCCTGAAATCATGACACTAACTGAGCAAAATGTCATTCTATCTTGCCAGGTTTTTACGGACGGATTTTTTGTAAAGGCTGGATCACAGCAACAAAGTAATATTATTGCCCCATATAAGCCCAATATGTGCACAGCTCTTTTGTAACCTTCTCCTGACATGCACCAGCTATTAATTTGCTGGTTTTGCACTGAACATTCATTATTACCGAATACCTCATCTCTTGCTTGTAGGTTCTACTATTTTCTCTCAATTATAACTTCACTTTATGTTTGTCCCTTTGTGCCCTTCAGTTTTGGACTTGCCTGCAAACCTCATCAGGACCAAATTTATGCCAGGAAATTCAAATCTGCTAGCAAAGACCTAAAGCGGTCACACGGATATAGAATTCCTGTAAAAATTAAACTAGTCAAGAAAGACTTCCAAAATCCAAGAGAGACCTAGTGAGGGCTGCAGTTAACAAGACACATCATTGATGAAATATGATTAACTGTTCTGATTTCATAAGAGAAGTAGGTTTTGGTCTTCCACAAAGCTCCCTGAATTATTATTAATATTATTAAGCTCTAGGCCCTGTGTCTGCAAATAAGTTTGCTTGGGGATGGCGCAACAGGAAAAATACTTGCTGGGTAGGCGTTACGAAAAAACCCCACAAATGTGGAGTCACTGCCCTTACGCAAGGTTGGAGCTAAGCCACAGCTTAAGACCATAACAGATTGATTTTATCGTAAACTTGTTTATCTTGAGTAGACACAAGGCTCCGGCCCAAGGTTACAAACCCTGTATATATCTATATTCTATAGTTATTCAGTTCAGATCTTTCAAACATCAGTGTACTGCTTATTTAAAATACATAACAGTTAATAGAAAAAAGCAGCAAAGACAAAGCAGTGAACTGACTTCTGAAACTATCACCTTCTGTCACTTAAAATATTTACTTTTGACACAACTCCTAATTAAAAACATTCAATCCGGTCTTAAAATAGAGGTTCAAGCTACCCAATTTATTCTTGGAACAGTCACTTGTTCTCAGGATTAGGAAGACAATGGCATCCAGAGCAAGAATGAGCCCTCTCCCCTCTTACTACAGTTAATCAGGAACATAAATACTATAATGGAGCTGAGCCCCTGCAAACTCACCAGGCTGTGCATAATTTCCACTCCAGCTGGATTGACTGTGAGCGCTTCGTCATACAATTGCCTAGCCTCCTCCAAATTGCCTTTCATCTCTGCAAGCCTCCCACGTATGTACAGTACAGCATGAGATGTGGGGAAAAGACTAGCTGCCTCCTGGATACAAAAACCTGCTTCTTTGAGGTGCTGTTGTTCCATGAAGAGCTCAGCTAAAAAAGAAAAAAACAAACAAACAAACAACACCCTACCATTAGTTGAAATAAGTCAGAGACTTTTCTTCACATTAATTACATATTATCTCCCTTAAGCATATTAAAATATGAGGCCATGATCCTGCAACAGTGCTTACTATTATGGTTAGTGCTTTGTATCACAAATGGATTCACTGAATATATTTTTTTTTTATTGCTAAGGGCTCTGTAAAGATGTTCATGGACATATTTAGGTGTTGTCCTGACAGAGTACGGCCTTAAGGATTCCTCAATCAGGAATGTAAACAGTGCAGAACTGAGCCCTAAGGAAGCAGGGCTGGTAGCCACTTGGAGCCGTCATATGTATTTCCAAATAATCTGGGGAAAAAAAGAACAAAATAAGCCATCACTGTCTACTGAGAACTTTAAACATGTCAGAGTAATAGGATACATCTGACTGAGCTGGACATTAGATAACTTATTTGAAAGAGTATTTGCATATTTTAAAAGATGATTAGAAGTGTTTCTGCTTGTTTGTCTAGTTTATGAGATAGTCATCCCCTAACTTTTCAGACTATAAAAATCAAAAGGTTTTTATCATAGAGACTTATTTATATTGTGTATTCACACATTTACTTCCCATATATACTCTACAGAAAAACAGAAGAAAGCTCTTGGATGAGACTGCTCAGTCATTTACTTTCTTCAACTACCAGCAACTATCTTAGTGGTTTTCTTAGGAAAAAACCCCAATGTAACAGGCATACTAATGTGCTTGACTGTCAATTTGTTAATCAAATAATTTCTCATGTTAAACACAAATTTTGTAACATATCTCATGGTTAAACTTCAACATTTCTAAGGATTTGGACTAGATCATCATTGGACTAGATGATTGTTGTGTTGGATTAAATGATCATTGTAGATCCCTTCCAACTGAAATAGTCTATTCTAATTCTAGATTTATTATGCATTACATCCTGGCAAAAGGCTTCAAAAATGATACTCAATTTTCACTGCCACACATAACTGAAAAGGGAAACTGTGCTTTTAGAGAGAGATACACATATATATATATATGTATGCACATATGTATACAAAATAATTCTGTCTCTTCATACAGCAGCCATTGCTTTTTGGTCCATAACCTGTTTGTGTTCTACACATTACTACTGCAAAAGCTCAGTCTCTCTTTTTTTAAACTGATGCGGTAATGCAGTAAGTATTGACAGTTGAAGAGTCCAATTCTAAATGACTAATTTAGGCTCCAGATTTAGATAAATAATTCGGAAATGAGACACAACCTTAAATGCCCTGACTTTTAAAGGCAGTGTATATTCTCAGGAAGTCTCTGTGAGGGGGGAAATTAGCCTGAAAATTCTTCTTAAATAGCTTGGAAACTCTGCCAGTTTCAAAACACTGGGAGACCCAGACGACTGTGAGGACTTGGCATGCTGACATGGAGGTTGCTGGGTAGAGGTGAGCAGGACAGCATCTCGACGGCAGTCCTGCCTGACCATGGAAAGGTTCCTCCTTGGCCTCTCTGACATAAGACTGGGACCGTAAGTAGCATTTCTGCTGGCATGCTGAAAATGATAGTGTACTGAAATGACAGCATGGCTGAACACCCTTCCACTTCTGAAGTGGTCCTTCTAGAAAAACAGTGAGACACTGTTGAGAAAATGCTCTAATATTTCTTAGCCATCTCCAGGCTGTGCTACAGATAAGTGTCATCCGCCAAGGCTGTCAACATGAGCAAAACATTAGTTCCTTGGTAAGAGCTATACTCTTAAAGAGTGACTCATATACATTTCTCCCTGGTTAATCATTATAAAATCTCAGCATGCATCCCTTCCTTTGGCTCTAAGAGGCTGCAGCTATCTAAAGTAACAGAAAGCAAGGCCATGTACCTTGTCAAGCTGAGTATGTGTGCAGCCTTATTCAAAAGTTTGTGGGAGGACAGTATTTTACTTGCACTTCCCAAGGAGCAGAGCATTTTCCTGCCAAGTGCTGCACAGCAGCTGACGCCATGCATGTGGCAATAACAAAGATGGGGATGTGCAAAGTGAGGATTCACAGCCTGAAGATAAACACTTCGTTTGCAAAGTTAGCACAAACTTAGTGGCACAAAAGAATGGGTGATATCTTGGCATTGTTTGAAGTCAGCAGAAGTTCTGGATACTGCCATATTAAAAGCTCTACTAGCAACTAACAGCATAATGTGACTTGTTTCATTTCAAGAAAGAATCTGGAGTAAGGGGGTTTAGATGTGAAATCATGCACAGTGTTTCAATGCATGCAAAATGGAGAGTACTTATTCTTTCTTTCAACGGTGCCTGTAAATCTTCTTCAGTAATAACAATTATTTAGAGGAAGTGCAGCAACACAGAATCTAAATAAGATCTGCAATTTGTATTTTATGGTATGGTAATGTAGCATATTAAAGTTCAGTCCATTTCTTTGCAGGCTCAATAGTCAATAAGAAATGATTTAATGGTGTGGGAAGTCTAATTTGCATTAAAAAAGAATGAGAGGTGCGTTTGGGTTACCAAAGGAAAGGAGTGCGCCCACTCAGCTAAAAATAGACATTAAGGGAAATCGTTTAGGCCTGCATTAAAATGTGTTTTCTGTAAACTCATTTTTCACTTCTATTACATACTCATTTTATTTACAGATTAACAAGATACGCTTACACAACATGAAATAAAAACACAGCTAGAGGCAGAAATCAATCCCCAAAAACAAGGACTCATTAAATTTATCATGGTAATATTACTGCGTTCTCAATGGTACTGAAAGTACTGAACCATCTGCCTTTGTGTTACCTGGGTTAACTTCCTGTCCACTGGATTATTCAGCATATCTCCTTCTATCACCTAATCATGCTGTAAATAAACATCTAACCAAATTAGCAACCCTCACAAGGAAGTTCTGTTGTAGATGTGGCGCTCAATTCCACTCCAAAGCAGAGGGTATCTCCTCAGGCTGATGCAAGTACAGAAGATCTGTAATTCTTATCCTGGGAAAGGTTCAATGCTTCAGGAGAAACCATTTATGAACCCCCAATTGCTGGACTACATTGTTCTTGGTACTGACATTCTTCACAGCTTTCAATCTAAAGGCCATGTTTGCAAGCTCCCTTGCTCTCTCTTACTTAACACCATCTTCATAAAAACTTAAAACAAATTTACATTCTGTTTCGAACTAAGTACCACCAAATGCTCTCTGAATGCTACTGAGCAAAGAGAGATGATCATCCGGGATGTACCACCTCCTCTATTAATGTCTCTGGAGTACTGCTAGAACTCTGAGTGGGAATGATTATTAGGAAATATTTCAGCCTTTTTACCTATAGGTATGGGCTGAGACAGTGCACTGCATGGACGGGCAAAGACAGGACGAATCGTGCATTGTCTCCTTTCATTCACTGACTGAAACTTGAGCCTACACTCACTGAGACGACAAGCAGCTACCCAGTTAACTCCAAGGTCCAGCCTAGCATGATTCATTTCTTTCTCATATCCTCCTTATGCTTCCCCATCTGTGCTCCCTTGCAGTATTGTCCAGCCTCCTCTGCTGTTCTTCGAAACAACTGTTGTCTCCTCTTGTGGCTATGGCCTCCTTTGTCATGACTTGCAACTGGACTTCCACTGATACGCCAGTCCTAATGCTGGTGCCCAGTCCCTGAGAGCAGCATGCACCTCCACTCAGATTATCATTAGCTCCTAATATGAGCTCCTAGTTCTTCCACCTGTTTCTGCTAGCATTTACGCTCATCTACAATGAAGATCCTTAATCAAGTGAGAATTGCCAGAAGCATATCATCTACTCGCTCTCCAAAGACCAGTAACAAACACACAGACCAAAAGAGCACTTCCTAGAACACTGACAAAGCCAAGTGTCCTACAGTCAAGCTCCTTTTTTTGTCTCCAAGATAAATTATTTGACAGAGCTCTGTTAGGGAGTCCATCAGAGGAGTAACAACAGTGTAATGTAGTCACATCCGCATCACAGTGCTAGTCTGAGGAACAGAGTTGCTTGCCATCACCTTGAACACTGACCCTATTCCCTGTTCCCTAAATGTTTCAAAGCAGTGCCAAGAGTGATTGTGCTTGTCTCCACAAAACCAGCAACAACTGTAATTCTAGCAAAAAAAAAAAAAATTAAATAGATTTGAAATGTATTTCTGCAACAAGAACAACCTAAGAGTTAAAATTTCATTCCTTGCAAATATGTTTGGTATTATCCAAGACGCAGCACTTAACTCCCAAAGGTAGACTGCTCCACATAACTCAGTGGTGTGTGACCGCCGCATCTAAAGCACTTGTCTACTCTCATCCACACCAAAAATGCTACTGCACAGCGACACTGCTAGCGCAATGCAGCCAGATGCCCAGCAGGATGGTACAGTGGGGAGTAGCCCTTCACACTTTAAGAAGGTGAAAGCACCTGTGAGGATGTGTAGGGAGGCGATTTCTGTTCTACATCATCTGCCTTCAGGAGTTATTAATGCTTGTTACTGCAGCAGGCCTTAGCCAGCTGGAAAGACCCACTCCTCTGAGACAGCTCTGCCTCCAGCAGTGAATACAGAGCTATTACCATGACAAAGGGTTCCCCCACCACCTTTCCTTCCTGGCAGGTGATGATTAGTCATTCCTTCATGTTATGACACCACCCTGCATACAGTAGCTTGACAATTCGCGGGCAGATCAGATGGAAGATTCCTCAAGCCGTATCCTGACTGCAGTAATTTCATTTGATGCAAACCTTCGATACAGAAATAAAGACTAGAAACTGCCAGTTTCCCATCCACAGGAGCTCAGCCACTTGCTCTTTCAAATGAGGCAACAGATTTACATCCTCAAAGGCTGTTCTTGCATGCAAACTGGTAGTTAACTGGAGTCCAGGGACCCATTTTAAATTTCCAAGCTTTGGGTCTCACAGGGGCTGAAATGGCTACTACCTTCTTTATTTACAAATGCAGCATTAGAGTGAAAGCTTCTGGAAGCAACACAGAACTACCACAAGCTACCTTCTATACTAAATGGCTTAGTCAAAACATTTATTGAAATATTACAAGATAGCTGGTTCCTTTATGTGAAGTGGGGCCCCACTCACTGGTGAGGAAACAGCTCCTTCCCAGCTGGAAGAAGCAGCAATAAGGCCACCACTGATAAGGGTGACATAAAAATGCTTCTGTTGGAAGGGCACCTTTTGGGTTTTCTCATACCCTCTCTCAGAACACGTATTACTGGCTATAGTCAAAGAAAGGACTAAGTCTTCATATTCCAGCCCAGTCAAGTATAAATTCCTACCTCTTGCCTCAGGTATGAATAAATGTCCTACTTCCTTCTTCATGACTGTGTACACTTTATCACTTGCTCAAAACTTACTGAGCAGCTGAGGAAATGCTAGTATTTGGTACCCTCTGTCATTCTCTGGGTACCGCTGGTAGCGCAACAGGTTTCTCTCCAGCTCTTGGCAAAGGATCCACAGACTGCTTAACAAAGAGTATTGCTAGCAGCTGCCTGTTTCCTTCACAAGTGAGTGTTCAACACACACGTGCATGTTTGCATGTCCCAGATTTTGAGACATGGCATGTGCTCTTTGAAGACTGCCCATGCCAACGGATTATCAGTCCACAAAGTTTCATGTCCTGCTCCAGCAATGAGAAATATCCAGAAGCCTCAGGAATGGGGGAGGCAATCCAAAATGCCCAGTACTGATATAAGGCCAAGACTCCTTTTGACTTTTTAAATTCATTGTTGATAGAAAATAAAATAAACCAAGCTGGAGAGTGTAGATCAAAACCTAGTGTCCCCCTGAGGACATTCAGATTAAGAGAAAAGGGGAATTTGGTGATCCTTAGCCTGCACCAGAACAGCCTAGGGTAGAGCCTGCTAAACCAAGAGGTTTAGCAGAACCACTGCTGGCTTCTTAACTTCACTACTTCCGAAGAGGACCAAACCAGCTCACTTTAACGTTTCTATCTCCAGTGCGAAGTGTTCCTAATCCCTCCTAGTAAGTAAACACTGTAGGGCAGCTGTCTTTGCAGTACACCTTTATTCTCCTCAGTAATAACTGTGTAATAAAGGACTCCCACCCGCTTCCCCTCACCAGGCTCCAGCTTTTCATACTGCTCTGTGTCACTGTAAAGAGCCACAAAAATCAGCAGCGCTTATGCAGCTCAAGAACTCAAGCAACAAATGGGAAGTTCTAAATTTGAAATCCTAAAATTTTAAAGCACTTCTAAAAAAAAAAAAAAGGAAAGAAAAATATTAGAATTGCTTCAACAACCAGTGCTGCATCACGGGACGGTATCTGATCCCAGCTACTCTGGCAACATCAGTAAAGATGTCTCCCAAATCTGATAAACACCTTTAATATCAGAGCTAATAACTTGAGGGGGCTTAGGATTGCTAAAAGTTTCAAGAAGGAAGAGCACTTAAAATACCCGTGTGTGAGCTGTGCAAATACAAGCTGTGATGGATGAGTTGAGGGGCAGCAGGAGAAGGCCTGGCTGGGCCCTTGGCTCCTGCCGTGCGGCTGCGGGCCAGCCGGGGTCGAAGATTCCAGCCCACTGGCCCCAACGACTTGTTCTCCTGGAACAAAGCCCATCTCCTCTAACACAGCTTTTTCCCAGGAATTGGCCCATACGGAATAAAATAAATAAATCGCAAGCGTTTTGTGAAGGGGAAAAAAAAAGTTCCTGCTGTACATAACTCGAGGGAGCAGATGTTTTTCCATTAGCTCACTGTTCTCTGCTACACTGACTCTCTTTACATTTCTTGTTCATGGCATGTTCATGGCAATATTTTTTTTCTAGGGTAGACTTTAGCACGTTACTGAGACAGCAAGTAGCCCACTCCAGCCCCACTGTAAGTACATGGAATAGTTATCCTAGCCATTTTTCTTTAAATGCTCCTTTAAATTAGCCTTAGGTCTACCTGGTGAGGTTTGCAGACTGTGCTTAGCAGGCATTTAGCCAAACTTAGATCAAATTACCAGGCCTACTTTGCTGTGAGTGGCCATATTTGGTAAAGTATTGGGTTAGTCAAGAAGCTAAATTGTCAGATATAAAGTACTAGTAAAGACAAACAAAGTGGACATTGTAGTTAAAAGTAACGTTTAAAATAATATAGCAACAGGAGCTGGAATATTAGAACTCTCATTAAAACTGGTTTGCAGCATTCTAAAATGCTCCCTATAAATACAGCATACAGTTATTACCGCCTGGAAATACAATCACACATACTTCAGGTAAGAAATCACTCCAGATACCCAAAGACCTTAAAACTATTAAAAACTATTTCTTTTCAGTACTGACATGCTTTGCTCTCTGGGTCAAAAGTGATCTTATAAAAATGTTGAATGAAGGTAAATTTTAGTCATAAATTTGAACCATTTCAAGTACATTTTCCCTAGTCAAACAGTATGACTATTTTCTAAACAGAAAGGAGGAGTACTGGCATGATTTTAAAAGGGAAATAAGGGGTGGAAATAGTTCCTAGGTCAGACATTTCTCTTGGTAACACAAGCAGTATTATCACCAGTAATCTCTAGGATTTCCCTTGCATCTCTTCCTGCCACAAGAGGTAGAAGGAGTTAACAAGCTTTACCAACACCACGGAAGTTCCTTCTCTCAAAGTTGAATTCAAGCTCTCAGTCACTAAAAGTAGAACAAAGAGGAGAAATGAGTATATGGATCGCATAAAGACCACCTCTCCTGGAGCTGCACCACCGCAGCAAGTGCACTGCAGCACCCTTCCTGAGTACTCCCTGAAATGAGCTGTTTCTCAGACTTGAGCCTAAGAATAATGTTTAGGCTTATTAATGTTAAAGCCTAATGAGATGACTCTCTCCTTTTAAGAAGCCATTACATTTCAAGAGGACTAGGGGGGTTATTGTTAAAAGGGACCAGACAAGCTGTCTTTGCTGCAGAACACTTGAAAACAGAGTACGTCTATTGGTATTCCAAGCATGCCTGCTGCAAGGAGTGGACAATCGCTCTAATCTTTGGGGACAGCAGACCTTGTACTCTTCCAAAGTTAATTGTGACTACCTGCAGGGAAAACAGGAAGATATGGAAGTCCACTGAAGAAATGTGCTAAGTTCCCTGCTGCAGATGACTGTACTCCCAGCTAGTCCTATAAGAGATGGCTGGACGTAAGATTAACAGTGAGATTTCACAGCTTTATTTGGATGTACGAAAGAGAAGTGGACTCTTTCTAGAGACCACAGATCCATCAAGGAGCTCTTTGGTTCCTTACAAGAAACTACAAAAAATTAGCTTGCCAAAGTTCACTAGGCATTGCTGCAGGGAAAGACAAGGTGCAGCATCCTTTATAGTGCAGCACATTTGATCTTAGCAACTATACCTCCGAAGTTGCTACTTTATGATCTTCCCTACATAACTGTGCTGGTCATAAACCCAGAAAAGTTACAGATAAAAGCACTAAGTCTATGCCCGCTTAGACAAGATAAGTATCTTTTTCACAGCACAAAAGAGATTAACTATTTGCACAGGGTTCACAGCCTCTCCTTCAGCCACTGTTAAAGGAATGCACATATTCTCATGTGCTCAGAGACCCGTTAGGAGTGCAACAAGGGTTCTCCAGCTCCAAGGGACTGAGGATGCTTCTGCACAAAGCAGGAACTCCTATTGCAGCTGCAGTTGGAGGATGATACAGTAGGGATTGCAAGCACCCTCTGATAGCTACCACCCACTAACAGTCCCTTTTGCAAGCATATGTGCTGGTTTTGTGGCCTGGCCTGGTTGCCGGAGGGCTGCAAGAATAGCCTCACATAGCTGTGGGATAGCTGGTTTTGCACACCTCTTTCCAATCTAAGTTCAGAAAGCTCTAACCGGACCAGTCGGTTGGTACCATTAGTTTTCATGCCTTGGGATATGAAGAGGCACAGGAACTGTAATGGCTCTAATGGAACCCAAACACGATTGCAGCCTGGTGCTCTAAATCCATACCCACACACTGAGACACGGCCAGCTGCATCCTGTTAGTGTCTGAAAAGGATAGATGCTTTGTTATAAATTTACTGTCGTATGAGATTAGCAAATCGTAATAATTTTATGTAAAGATTTATGATTCATGCTAAAAAGGTTAAAGTGTTAATGACAACAAAAACAACAATGCACGAGTCATTTCCCAAAGGCAGATTAACATTTTTTGCCTTTAGAGATAGGAAACTGAGGTATGAAAAAGTTGCCTAGAGTCACAAGATGAGTCATTGACTGAAAAAGGACAAGTCCAAGATAAACCTGATAGAAATCTACAGCATACTGGTGCAGCTCTTTCATGAATATTAAGGGACTCTGGATGCAGGCATTGGAATGTTAGGCTAATCGCCTGTTGCTTTCCTCAGTTGTTAATTTTGGGGTGAGCTGTAATGCAAAAAGCACGTGACTACCTCAACTGTTTTTAACCACACATTTCTGTTTAATTTGTTGTTTATGAAATATCTCTATTTTGGAAGTTATTAACTTCTTACAAGTATACCTGCTCCTCCTTTCCCCTCCTTCCAGGTGGGAAAGATTCTAGCACAGAGGGGTTAGTGATACTCTTTTGGACTAGTCCACTCACTAAGCCCAACATTAGATCTGACCCACTTCAAACAAGTCATCTAATTACTCAGGTGCTGTGTGTTCCTCCACAGAGAGTAAACCTACCCCAAAATACCTGCATCTTTCCTCATCCCTCAGGATACCAGAATGCAGCTACTTCCACACTACTGTGAGAAGAGAATGGGCAGTACCTCACCAAGAGCTCATTAGGCTGCATCCGTAACAATAGCTGACCTCACTAATGAAACTGCAAAGCAGTCACAGCATATATTTTCAGAGTATCAATCCTGATTTAAGTCCAGTTAAAAGTAAGCATGAAACAAAGCAAAGATTAAAAAAATGATAGGACAGAAAAGTTATAGCTTAAAAAAATGAATTCTATCTAAAAGAATTAATTAACATCTTTGAGAAAGGCACTCGATTTACACTGAAAAGTAACCGTAGCAATTCACAGCTAGGTCACAGCTAGCACTATGTCTTTATTGCTTTTGTCTTTTCACACAGCAGCAAAAATGTAAACTGCCTAGAGCTATCTGCAGGATGATGGACAACAGACCTCTGACTTATCATCACAATAAACTCTGTTGTTTTTTTTTTCTCCCCACCAGCCTCCTCTGCAGCCTTAAATCAGGAGCATAAACTGCATAAAGCAAAATCTTGCTAGTGAATTTGAAGCCCACAGCACATAACTGAAATTTACATACACACAAACCATTAAGTGAACACGTGATTAACTTAAAGGATGATGCGTTCCATAAGGTAACTTCTTTTGTTCTTTAATAGTTAAATTGTAACAAAAAGAATGTCACATATTTTGTACTAGAACTGAAGTCTAATTGGTAGGAAATGGCCCACAAAAACAGCTATAAAAATCTTTGCTGAGAAGTAGGGTGAGACTGCCAGGTTTTATGTGAGAATTGTCAATTGTACAGATCAGCTAAATGAGAATTTGAAAGGTTCTCCTGCATGCAGAATAGCAAATTATCAGCAAGGTTCCAGTGGACTCTGCTTTTTTTTTTTTCTTCATTGCAAACGGTATCAGAGACATCTAAGAAGCAATCACAGTACTCAAATTAATTTCAGCCACACAGCTGTGGGCCCAGTTGTGGAAGAAAAGCTGTGTCTCAAGGGCAAAACTGCAGGGTCAGAACTCTTTCTATCAGTCCTGAAATGTTGGAATGCAAATGGCAGAATGTGCTGGGCAACTCCATTCCTCACCAAGTGTCCTACATAAAACCCTTTCATGAGTTTGGAGATTGCCTCTGGGTAGAGTTCCTTCTCACTGTTCTCTATTCCCTTCATGTGCTCTGCTGTAGTATCTCTCTGCATGACTGTCTCAAACTGACATGCAACCTACAAGTCCTTGGGAGATTCAGCAAGGAAAAAATGAGTGGAGGACTTGCGTTTTTTAATGATTTTCACTTAAATGTCAGCAACAATTGGAAAATTCCCAGTCTAAATAACATTTAATACATGGTTTGCCCAGTCTTATTACAGGGAAGCACATAGGAAAAGGAGAATGAAAATAATTGTCCCTACCAACCACCATTTGTTAACGAAAAACTACCTACCCTCTTCTTCTTTTAAAAGTGTATTTTAGTGATGAGTGAAGTTTTCTGTGTGTTATGGAAAAATAGAGGTGAACTGAAAAATTGCACTACTCCAGTATTTTTTTTGTTATACGGCATCAAGTAAGTGGTATTTCAAAAACTGGCTGGGATAGACAGGCAGATTTTCTGCTGGAATAAGGTGATTTTCAACTACTGATTTCAACTACTCTGTTAATACATATGTAATCTCATTCACCACTGGAGGGAAAAAGGAACTCCAGGTGGTCCAGCACTTACCAGCTTGCAGCCAAATTTGTTCAAGAGCTGTCCACAGTTGCATAGGTCCTTGCTTCATTGCGCTGCTCTGCATGGTTATTTCAGACATGGCCTGTTCCAGTCTTGATGCAGCAAGAGAAGAGGCTCGCTGTGATCCTATGGACCAAACAAGAACAATAATGCATTTTATACTTCTTTGGGATATTTCTTTAACTCATTAAGGCAGCAGGTCTGATTCTCCACTCACTGCATCAGTTTTATGTAATAAGAACTCCTCTGAATTCTGGCATGACCAACTGGAGAACCATGTTTTATAAAAGGTTAATTTACTGAAAAAAACCACACTAAATTACCCAAGGGTTACAGCTCAAACAAGCAAATTAAGAGACAGACAGTAATTTTATGAAGGTCTGCTTAACATTCATCAAGGAAGCAACTGTATTTTACTCATTTGGAAAGCAGAACTCTACCATCAAATATTTCCCACAAATACTTATTAGTAACCCACTAATGTAAAATCTTAGTACAGCATTACAGAGTAGCTTGGCACCATTCACACAGCACACACATTTCAAGCGACATCAATAAGGTTCTACTGGTTTGGAAGTAGCATGGTTTTTCATTTAACCTTGGGGAGCAGAGAGATCGGTGCTTTGACTATATTAACCTTTAGCATGCACTGTAACAGTTATGCAAGAATAAAGTATTTGGCACCCACATCTCTGGGACAAAACATGACATCAAAAGCTACTCCCAGGAAGAATGCATGGGCAGAGACCACGTTCTCCAGTACAGTAAGTGGGATTATACTGGTGAGCCGACCTCTCAGAGGGGTACCAAGAGGATGGTAACAAAATTAGAAGCTACAAAATGAGATTTCAGAGTTGGCTTTGTAAAGCTTTGGGAAATAAATATTTTAATATACATAGGTTTAATGTGACTTTAAGGTTGATAAGATCTTTCTCTGGAGAGCTGCTGTGACTGAAGCACTTGCACCGATTAGCATTACTCTTCAATCTATCCTTACAGGCTGACCTTGTAGACCACAAGATCTTGAAGTTAAAATCCTACTTTCTCTCACCGCAGCTGCCCTGAGGGAGCAGCAGAGCCTACAAACAGGTATGTGGAGAAGCTGTGGATGGCTCTGGACAAGGGAAGGGACAGAAGGGCTAAAAACCTGTCATGGGACATAAGCATTAAGTGGTCTTTCTGAGAGGGACAGCATGCTTTCCCAGCTGGAGTGTAGCGTGCCAAAGAGAGGGTTGCCAAACCACACCTCCTCACCAGCAGACCATCACCCGGGGCCAGGGCACCGGCAGGCAGAGCAGCCTGGTCCCCTGGCCATGGTCCTCTGGCCCGTGCTCCTCTGAACGCTGAGCAGGGATCCAGCCTTCTGCCAGGAGCAAGGGGAGGCACATTTCCACCCCTCGCTCCTTCGCAAGAGACCTGTGCTGACTCCCTGACACAGGGCAGGATACAGCCCACAGCTTTTGCCGAACCCGAGGCAGCGCTGCCTGCCCCTGAGTGCCATGGCTATGGAAAGGCCGCAAGTGCAACTCAAAGCCTAAAACTGTTATGGGAAATATTTGTCCCATTATCTCACCGCTAACCAATGTCATTCATTTTAAGCAGGAGAACGTCAAAACAGCCCTGCAGTGCAGGCACCTCCCACGGCTCCCTTGGAAAATGCAAATGTGCTCTTCCTAGATGCATTTCTTAAATTCCTACATACTTTCAAAGACATTCCTGATCTAATGTTCCAAGAGATGACAGTGCAGTAATGTAGCAATTACGGCTTTAATGGTATGGTAAAAGCCATTCTGCTTTGCGCAGAGAATTTATTATATTTAACAGTTTATTTAACAGATCCACCTTCAGCCTGTTTCATTGCACGGGATTCCTCCCCCTGCCTTGCCCACTCACACTCTTCTCTCCCCATTCCCACCTCCAACCCTGAGACATTTCACCAAAACTCCCAGGAATTCAAGTCAGACAAGGGTGGTTTAACACGGGGAGAACTACCAGGCACTCACCCCTAGCCGTCCAAAACATAGATAGGTTCTTTGCAGCGCAGAGGCAACAAGAAAATGGCTACGTGAACAGCTAGCGATGTTAGTAGAAGCACTTTGAAGTGAGGGCAAACCGCTTGCCTTCTAGATTGGCAAACTTGGAAAAAATTACATGGGCTTTGGGGATTTTGCAGTCAGCCTAACCAGATTCTTATATTAATACTCCTGATCATGTTAGCATGCTTCGAAAGCAACTTTCAGTATTACATTTCTCTGCCAAGACTGCCCTGTTTCAGAGAGGCTTTCTGGAGCTGTGTTTCTTGCAAGCACCCATATATAATGCCGGTCTGATTGCATTAGGTGGGCAGATGGGCTGGTGTTTTATTCACATCCTCATACAGCTCAGGGAAATCCTCTTTTCCTTGCAAGTCAATCCAAGGAGACTACATCACTGTAAGGCACCTTTGTGCATTTTGGAGATGTTCACACGCTGCTGTGAGGCCGAACAGCCACTTAAGATCTACTAAAGCATCCTTCCGTCACAAGGCAGGCTTTACAGGAAAATCACTATGAGCTAGCTGCACTCAAAGGAACACGAGTTAGCTGCTCCTCCTCTCCACCTCTTCATCAGCCTGGTAGTTGCCAGGAGGGGAAAGCCTGCAATTTGAGACTGATCTTGCCCAATGCTGTGGGCTCCAATCTGCACAGCCATAAAAAGGGAACCCTAGTTACTTTGCAGTTTACAGCGGAGGCTCTTTGCATTTAACAGCATTCCAGTCCTTTGATGTTTATTTTCTTTTCCATTTCAGCCTACACAAGGAAGCAAACCACACCAGGCAGAGACCATCTGATCCCTTCCCATCCCTTCCCAGCCTCAGACAGAGATACGCTCCTTGTTCTAGGCAGGCACATGCTGGATGAAAAGGCTCTCTCCATCCCAGCCCATACCTGCATGTTTGCCACTGCCATTCTTACCCATTTCTGCTGGACCGCTCACAGGAATGCTCCTCGAAGCTTGTCTGCCCAAATAAACTCTGTAAGAGAAGGTCTTTGCCAGCCTGGCCCTTCTGGACTGAAAGAGGTTCAGCCAGAGCTCTGAACCTCAAGCAGGCAATATGGTGACCCTGGGGGTGGGCTGAAGGCTACTGGAGCCAGAAAAGAGTGTATCTCTAACACACGCTGTCTCCCAAGAGAGGAGGTAGGCATGTATCATACCCCTGTCACTCTGACCTCAGGGTGGCGGGGCAAGCCAGATAAACTTCAAGCAACATTAAAAAAAAGTCTCTGGATGTCTCACTATAAAATATCTCTTCCTAAAGAAATGTAGATCTTTATATGCTAAAAAACCCTACAGAACCTGTCTCGCAGAACTTTAATGTCATGCCTCAAAATACATGCAAATGTTGGCATAAGAAGATATCACATCAATTTGTTATTTTAGTGCAGTCTCTTCCTCTTTTTAACAGCTCCACTAGACAGAATATGAACTTCACATTTTACAATAAAGCCCTCCACACATTTTGGAAATAAATCATAAAAATAACAAAATTGATTTTGTCGTGATGAGCTCTGTGTATAAGCCATACAAAATATATCTAAATAATTTTAAAGCACCATTCTAGGGTTGTTATAAGACCAAGAAGGATCAAGTTTAATATTTTGCATCTGTGAAAAAAACTCCTATCAAAATAGAAATGTACCTCAGTAGATTTACTAGGCTTATAAGAAACACAGAATTCCCTAGCCTAAATCACTTCAGGCAAGAGCATTATAAGATAAGACTAAATCAGAAAAAAAAATGAAACAGCGAGGCAGCTGACTGCTATCAGTGAATTCAGTTAGGAACACTGCTTCAGTTAGGAGAAGATGAAGAAAATAAAGAGGAATTAATCTTCCTGGCAGGAAACCTAAAATTCTGGCATAGCAAATAATCTCATTGTGGCCTAACTGAAGGAGAGGCCAGTGTCAAACCAGGCCGCAGTAATCCCCGCTTCAGTGATGAGCCCAGAGATCACAGAGCGCCTGTGCATCACAGCGATACTGCTGAGTGTTCCTGGGGGATTTCACGATCGAAATCAGAGCCTGCTTCAGAATTATGTAAAAAAAAATAAAAAAAAAAAATCATGAGACCTCCTCCCTCCTTCAAAGCAGCCAGCCACAGCCACAGCTCTGGGGAGGCACAAGGGTGAGCGGGGGCTAGAGCTGTACTCTCCAACCTCACCTCCTGCTGTCCTCAAAGAGGCTCCCAACCGGGAGAACAGACCCAGCTGCCTCCTTTATGCCGATGGAGAACAGCAGCACCCAGAGCCTGCAGAGCAGCGAAACACAGACCCTTCCTAAAAGCAGCCAGTGCCAGTCCCACACTAAGGCGGATGGTGCAATTTCAGTACGAGCCCCATCCTTACGTCCATTGTGGGCGCAACCATGTTAGCATGGAAACCTAGATTCTTGAAGTGGAGGAGGAATACATTTCTTGGCTAAAACCAAAATGCATCAAGTGCAAATCACTTGATGTGCGTGAAAAGCTGTTTTAAAGCTTGTACTTTACATTAATTTGCTCTTTCTGGCAGGCAGTACCACAGCATACAGCACTTTCTGCCGAACTACAGCTGTTCCATTGCATGCTGGCTGCTAGAACTGGGCTAAGAGTAGGCTGGAACAGGTATCCCACCCAGGTGCTTTTTGAGGAGGGCACTATATGTAGTGAGAGAGAGCAAACGTGCGTGAGCTTTGCTGTGACTCTGGAGCAGGTGCTGCATGTCTGCAGCAGAGGAGTGAGGTCTTAGAAGGGTGGGACACCAGCACATCAAAATAATACAGGCTCTGCTGGTGACAACTCGGTCTCAAAATCTCAAACCATGCTATGAGGTGGGTGTAGCCCAAACCTGGCCACACTCCTTTCTCCAGACAATTACAAAGCAAGGGAAGGGATCTCCAGAAGAACATGGGATCCGCACCCAGAATGCCTTTCACATACCATTAAGCACCAGCTAGAGTTGAAGGTGCAGGGAGCAGTCCAGGCTCAGCCCCACAGTCTACGCACCACAAGCCACTCACTACTTGAGCAGCAGAGTGGGAATTGGATGAATAACAAAAGTGCTGTGGCAAATATTTTTTTGTTTTTACTGCTTTCCTAGTAATGCCTAGTGGCTGGCGGATTCTGCAAACTACCTACAGTGTTTTCCAAACCATTTTCTTATATCCACTGAAATTGAAAGTCCATTTTACTCCCCAGCATCAGGGATGATAGAATCATAGAATAGAATCATAGAATCATTATGGTTGGAAGAGACCTCCAAGGTCCTAATGTCCAACCATATACCTGATGCCACCATGCCCTCTAAACCCACTAAACCATGTCTTGAAGTGCCACATCTAAACGTTTTTTGAACACCTCCAGGGATGTATTTCACAAATCTTCACAATAATCTTCAAGTGATGACAATCCTAAATGATTTTGTATCACCAGGAAACTTTCATGTCACATCCACTCCCTTTTCCAGATAATTTTTAATATGCCAAACAGCACATATTCATTTAGTATATCCTCTTCACCTCTCTATGCTGAATTTGGTCTGTTTGCTTTAATTAAGCTGAAGACTATAGAACACTGCCATATAAACAATTAGAAAAAAGGACCTATACAAAATACAAAGACTCATCTCAGCAAAGGGTAATAAAAGGGAAATGGAATAAACAGATTAAAAATTACACAAATATGTGTGCATAGAATCAGTCAGATTACAACGTCATAAATACAGACCCTAAGGGTTTAACGCTACAAACAAAAGAGCAGAAATGCTGAATAATGTTCTGATGTTTGAATGTTTGTATGCTCAAGACCTAACCTTGCAATGCTTTTTAACCACTGGTGGGTATAAATGGGGGTTAAACACAAATAATTTAATGCAAGTCATGTACTTAACACATAAGAACTTTTCCTCCATCTCAGCCATACATACTGAGCATGTGACTTCAGTTTTAGCAATTCCAAATGTTCATGATGAAGACTCAGACAAACCCTAATTCTTTAGCCCCAAGGCATGAGACTACTTTAAGTGTTAAGTTTTTTTTTAATTAAGCTTTTTATATTCTTCTTGTCCAATTTCTGAGTCTATGAGGTTCATTTTTTTCAAGTCTTTCTTCTACATCCACAATGGTAGAAAGTTGCTTCCCTAAAAAACCCTCCAAGTTAAAAAGCAAGTTTCTCACATAATCATCTGATTTTGAGAGTTAGGGTTTTAAAGGAAGCACCAAATATCATGAGACTTATGATAAAAATCACAAGTCAGCAGCACTCTCTGAATGCTTCCTTTCCCCTTCCTGCCAAGATTAGCTTTGATGTCTCAGTTATTTCCATCTGACTATATCTGTTACTGTGAATGTGTATTTACCACATAATAAAGCATCACAAGGTTTATGTACAAATCCCAAAGCAAATCACTCTCTAATAGGAACTGACACTCTCACTCAGCTTTCCAAAACCACAATAATAGCTGGCTTGATCAGGACATCTAAAAAGGATTGAACTGGGGTGGGTGGGGGAGAAGCAGAGGACAAGAAGGAGGAAAAAAAAGAAGGATTGAATTATACAGTTCTTGCAGAAGTATAGTGAACTCCCATCTCATACCTTTCATGCTTCTCTCAGAGAGCTTTGTAAAAGAAAGCAGGAATTAATCTCTGTTTTATGCATGGGGAAGCCAAGGTACAGACAAATCCCAGTGACATATTCTGCAGCAGACACGGCCCTGGAGACAAATCTGGACCTCCTGACCGCCAGCCCAGCAACACGCGCATGCACAGCCCCACTTTCACCGAAGAAAATAAAACATTCCTTTCTCACAAAAGCATGCATTTAGGATGAGAAAGCACAAATCTTGTTTCCTCACCAGAATCGGTATCATGAGCATCCGGGAGTGTGAGATGCAGTCCGTTATGCTTTTTGATCACTGGTGTTTCAGTCACACTACTTCCTTTCTCAGAGCCACTGTAAAGAAACAAAACCATGTTACCTGGCCATCTTTCAACAGAAAGACAACATTCCCTTCGAAACATGCAATAGTCTCATCTAGCTGCCACTGGAACTGAAAACTCAAACCTTTCCAGTTGCAGGCAATCAGCTTCTTGAATGTGTCCCTTCCCTGCCAAGGGAAGCTCAGAGATACAGTGCCCAGCAAGGGCTCCAGGGCACACGTCCCTATCAGTTTATCTGGCTGATGGGAGTCTTTGCAAACCACCGGATGATGAACGTTTTGAGAGCTAGAAGCCAGACCAGAGGAGGCCAACCAGCAGCCCCACGCCCAGGAAGAACCACCATCCCTTGGGCTTGTTCACAGGTCTGCGGTGCTGATCCTTTTGAAACAGACCAATTACCACCTTCCACCCAGGTGTTAATTTCTTCATTTCAAAGGGGTTATTTTCTCCTGTTCCACTTTTGTTTTGTTCTGAGCAGGAAGATGAAAGCTACCACATAGCAACCCGTTATGAAAGGAGGACTATCCCGTGTGCTCTTCTACTAGACTTCTGTCCTCACAGGAGAGGTCTTCCAAAGGGAAACTCCAAAAACAATAATCATGCGCCTAACAAAAAATCACTTAATGCAGATCTCCTGAGCCTTCCTGTCACCACGTAGTCTGCCATCCATGTAGGATCAGATGGTGATGATATTTCCTCTCATCATCCATTAAGGGACGAAATATCAAAACGAAAAGTAACTGCCCTGGCCAGTTTTTCTGGCATACTTCCAAGCCTGCAGCTCAGCCTTTGGACAATGTTCCTCCCAGGAAACAAGCTGTCACAGAGTCGTGATTGTGGCGGATGGCCCATCTTCCAGTCTGATCAGTCCTTTGGTAGGGATTGCACAGGATTCCCTTGAATTTGCATTAATCTAGCAGAAGAATTAGCTTGGGACTGCTATTTGGTTTTAAACATGATTATTCTGCTATCACAGAAAACAACAACAAAAGATAAACCAAGTCTTGTCCTTCCCAGCTAACAATCTAGGACTGAAAGCCACTTACTGTCATTCATCATAGTAGTAATCATATTTACAATAGCTAATTAACCTTTTACTTCGGCTTTGGGATCAAACATTATGGTTTCTATTAATGGACTCTGACTTCTTGGTCATTTGACTGTTTGCACAAATCTCTGGCTTTGACTGGGCCTCTGTCTTCCATACTGGTTTCCACACTGACACTCCAGTCAAGACTATCATGTGGTGGCAGATAAAAGGGAAAAATTAAATTCTCTGTTCTGTGCCTCAGCCTTGCCTAGCCAGGATTAACCCAAGCGTAAGCGCCCTGGCTCTGGGCTGCTGGTGGAACCATAGGGGCATTTCTGTCTTACTGGTGCGTTGCGTAGGCAGGAACACGGCAGCTGCACTTCAAAATACTACTCCCATGAGGTGAGTGGTGCTTTGATGCAGCAGCCATCACCATGAAGTCACTGTTCAGGCACACAGCTGAACACTGGCTTATACATTATACTCCTATGCAAAGGACTGGTAAAGACACCGGTGGATGGCCTAAGTTTGGTCCCACTAAAAACTGACCACAGGAGAGCAGCATTCAGAGAAGGCTTGAAGAGAAGGCCTCAGTTAACAAAATGCACCTTAGTGCAGCCAACAGTACAGCCTTTTAACTGGCAAACCAGACTGAAATCCCAGCCTGAAAACCAAGTGGATTGCATTGTGCAAAACAGCCGCTCCCAATGGCTGTATCTGTTATCCTGGAGAAGGGCTGAAAATGAACTCCTCCTTCAAAGCTGCAGTACAAGGCCTTCAGCCAAGAAAGCTTTTCCACGCACCACGGAAGGGACTGTAGCCAGACGATTTGCCTTCTGCATACAGCGCTGGAAAAGCTGACAGTGGGACACGCTGCCACCCCACTACTCGTGTTTTTAAAAGGTAGTTGAGACAGTGGACAAAACAGTGACAAAAACTGCTGAAGGAAACACTTGATTGTGAGAGACTGCAGAGGCACCAGTTTATCAGAGAGAAGACAAGAGGGGATTTGAGCATGGCATATGAACAGCTGCCTGGGGGGAAAATATTGGGCCCTGAAAGACTCTTTAGTCTAGCAGAGGCATAGTAAGGCTGCAAAGCCATGAAACTTAGGCCAGACAAACACAACCAAACGTAACTAAAATGCAATTTAATTGTGTAGATGATTAGCTGCTGATTGAACTAGTAAAGAGTATTGGGTGCAACAGCTCTCAACTTTATGTAAATGCAGGCTTCTCTTTTCCAAGAGGCTCTAAAAAATGTCTGTGTCCAAGTCCTACTGATAAGAATTCCCCTTAAATTCCTTTGCAAGCCCAACCCAGAATATTTTACATATTTGTTAGCTGATACTGCTGCAATTTGCTTAATACAAGGGGCTTCCTGGGTCACTGAATCCAGTCTAAAACTGCAGGTACCGAGTTCATTCTTGTTACCCTTCAAGCAGTACTTCCCAATAGAAAATGCTTTATGATGTATTTTTTGAGAAAGCCAAAAAGTCCCACTGGGAATAGCAGTGAAAAACACATTAGAGTTCCTAAAAGCAAAACCAAAGCAATTTGTTCTGTTTAGGCTGCTATGGCTAAAGCTTACCAAAAGCCTCTAAAGCTATCGCATCTTGGGTTTTTAACTGTAACAGCCAAAGCACAGCTTGGGATCCGAATGCAGTCCAAATGGCTGAACTATTTATTTGTCTGTTTTCCAATGTCCTCTCTTCAGTCTCAGGCTTGCAGCCCACCCTTGCACGAGTAAATCTTACTCAGTCAAAATTGTTCAGTGTGGATTTGATCAGCTTCATGAGGACTACTCATGGTTATAAAGATTATTCACGTGAGTGGTGTGTGACCGAATCTTTAGCTAAAGAGACTAAGGCCTATGGAAATCAATGATTCCGGCCTGTAAGAGACCATTTCTCCGCTGCTATGTAAATACCTTGATTTTTGTGTTTGGTCTGCTGCTCATTAGGTAAACCAACAAGGAATTACTAATAATCCCTCAAGGAGAACTTGTATATAGACATGCATCATTCTGTACATATACTTCTGGTGTTTATAAAGCTTATGTAAATGCATACAGAAATTGGGGAACAATATAAGCTTCATCAGTCTGCTGTCATGACTGTTGCCATCAAGCATGCTGTCCTTCTCATCAAACAAAACCTCTAAGGACATTACAGGTGAGAGGTAAGTACAGCCTTGGGATAACATTCCCAAGACAGTTGTACAGTGGATCATGACTAGGACAATATCCAAAGGGTGGGGGAAGAAAGAAAACCCAACCTGGTAACTTTCACATTTTCTAAACTTTTTCTTTCTGAAGGGAAGCAGATGAGAGGGAGGGAACAAACTGGGAACCTAGTACTGTTTAAATGCAGATTTACTAGGACAAGGGAAGAGATAAAGATACTCCATCCTTTACTCCTTTCCTTGCCCAGTCAGCACCAGGCTGTGCAACCAGCACACAACCACAGCACATGACAGTCTTGGCCGTGTGCCTTTCCTTGGCTTACTCAGTTCAGGACTGTGTCACCCCCACACATTCCTGGGTGGTGCCAACTACTGCAGACTCTGAACAATAGCTGATAGATGCTCAGCACTATTGGGGGAAAAAAAAAATACATCTGCCCTCCCTTCTGGACATCTGCTTCTTTAATCTTAAAATCCTGAGGTTTTGTTTTGCTGCTGTGTTTTGGTTGGTTGTTTTTTTTTAAAGTCATAGTTATTGAAATCTTGCCTTTTGTTTTTTAATCACAGCTAAAAATACTACTTAAATGTCTTTTTAAACAGGACTGTTTATTACCCTTTTTGCAAAATAATTTAAGTATCTAGACACTTAAAGAACATAAACTGCATCTCCATTATGAAATCTGAACTCGTTAGTGAAAACAACCTACCTGTGCTGTAAAACATTATATACCATCTGCCATATCTGCAACATATGTCTGCATGTCACCAGAGCCTCTTCAGGTCCTTTATGTACCCATTCCAGTTTTACTTTGGTGAAGAGTAAGCTGCAAGATGAAAAAGAATAACTTCTGTTTTATTGGCATCTCATAAATGTGGAGAACCAGTATCGTTCTAGCAAGATCCTGGCAGCCAGCATTTTTACTTGCTTTGTATGTGTAGCAATAAAAGAAAACACTGTAGCACAAAACATTTCATTTGGCTCAACTTTGATTCCCCACAAGGAGATGAGAGGATTAACAATATTTCTCAGCTGTAGTCAAATTTGCGTCACAAAGCTGGCAGGACAGTGTTAAAAGCAATGCATTGCAAAGCTAACAAGGTGAAACATACAGTGAATCTCATTGTATTTTGGACAGCACTAAAATCAGAATTAAAAGGAATTGCCATTATACATATGCCAGACTGTTTTCTTAGTCTGGTATCTTCTTATAGCACTGGCTTATATAATAAATTTCAGACAAAAACCCCAACGCACTTAATATACACAGATAATTATGCAATGCCTCACAGGAAGGAAACGCTTTTTCTTAACCCCAGCTGGCGACCATCCCATGCCCCTAGGCAAGACAGCTGATAGCCCTTGTACATTCTTGTTCTAGGCAGTGTAACTGCTGCTACTATTCTTATACCTAGAGAATACGTACTTGCACAGACCACTGGAATTCAGCAGAATTAGGTCAAGCAGAGGTTAGAAGACAGATTCGGCAATGACACAACCTACCACTTGCTGTTAGCACGGCTTTTAACACCATCCTTCACAACACCTTTTTTTTTTTTTTTAATTGTCAAGATGATTGAATTTATTTCTTCTTTACTAATGTAAATTTACTTCTCTGCTTTAAATGTTTTCATAAAGTCTAAGATCTACACATTTTGAATTAGCTCGATATGGCTACCGATTAATCCACTGGATGCACATATATGTACATACACGCATACAACAATAACAGCTGCATGTCAAAAATCCTAAAACCAGTTTTGCCAATGTGACCTGCAGGCTCCTGGGGAACCCAAGCAACTTCAGAAAGAGACAACAGCAACCGCATACATGATGTTAGAGAAGACTTTGCAGCTGAGTAAAAGATCCTTCATCTGCAATAATTAGAAATTTGCAGCCAAGATTCTGTGGTGTATATCTACAGTAATGTGCTAAAATGGCAGTCCCATTCTCCACTGACAAAACAGGTTTTTCTCT
>NW_009605978.1:0-238 GCF_000690535.1 Cariama cristata | reverse complement strand
TGGTTTACCCTCCGCCGGTCTCGGGGCGATCCAGGGTGTGGGTCTGCCGGTGGCTTCAGCTCCCTGCCTGTGCCCAGCGCTGTCTTAATGAAATTGGGGCGATTTCTCTGGTTTTAGAGCAAGCAGATCCTCTCAAGAGCAGGGAGGGGGGCAAGTTGGGGAGCACAAGCCTGGACTGAGACACTTTAGGGCGAAATGCCATTTTTGAAATATATATTAAAAAAAAATATATTAAAAA
>NW_009605977.1:15059-23824 GCF_000690535.1 Cariama cristata | reverse complement strand
CTTTCCAACCTAAATGATTCTATGATACTTCATGCATTTAAAAACATGGACAGCATAAGCAATAAGAAATTCTGACTTTAAAAGAAGTAACAGTTGTTACACTAAGGGAATGAATCAACTAGTACTCCTTTTATAATGTTTTTTTCATTACAATTCAGGCTACACAGACACAAAAATATAGAAGCCAGTTAGATTCAAATAGAAATTAATAAATTTAGTCATATTTTAAATCAACTGGAGGAAACCTTATAAATCACTAACTTTTTACTGATTCTTGTTTTTTCCAGCAATAGCTTTTTTCCTAATGGAAATTAATTCTGCCTGATTGCTAACTATAATGACAATTTAATTTGCAAATACAACTATCATAGCAAAGATGTTGCTAACAGGAGAATATAATACATCTGTAGATAATTATTTAGCACACACTTTACTGTTTCTTAATGCTTTAATGGGTTAGAAATAGTGATGCATTTATTTTTTAGTAGATGGCTATTTTATTATTAATTATCTATATCAAGCCTAATTAAGAATGCATACAGCTATCATTTTACCACATGCATATTAATTTGTTAGAATAAACCAACCAACGTTATGCTAAGCAGCACCTTTCCATACATGCACAGGTAACCCAAATGCCCTCTCTACAATACTCTGACTCTACTAATAAATTAGAATTTAAGATCAGATGTTTAAACATTAAACATGCTTAAGATAAAAACAACCTCTAATTAAACCACCTCTTTGACACTTTATTTTTACTAACTCTCCATGCCTGTGATAACTCTCTCAATATTCTCTTCAGATACAGAATGTAGTTCCTTTGAACTCTGAAAGAAGGTGGAACATGGAGGACATTGTTAATATTACTATTTACTGTATTTTCTTTTGATACTTGCATAAGTTTATTTAATAACTATGGTTTAAAAAGCTGAAAAAAATAAATCTAATTACATCATATTTTGCTGGTTATTAGTAATTGCATTACCACTTTCTTGTGCTGATAAATGCATGGCTGAGTTTTGTCTGTCGACAGTTTTATTTGTAATGGTTAACTCTCACTTCTGTGAACAGAGATAAGTTCAAATTCCTTCTCAAGTAAAGCTTCCTGCTACCATGCAAAATACCTTACCTCTCAACTATACTTGTTATATTTGTTTATAGTTAGAAGTCAGTCTTCAACAAAAGACATACACTGTTGCCTGATCATGACAACAACGAATCTTTAAGTAAAGAGATGACAAGAATTGGTCTGCACTGGTAAGTTATCATTAGCAAGTAAAATCAAGGAACAGCTTCACTGAAGGGATAAAACCAGAAGAACTTAGGGGCTTCAAAGAGGAAACAACACGTCTATTTAAGACATACTAAGATCCTTCCCTTTTGATATAGGTGAAGCTAACTTACCTGTTTGACCCAGACTGTTAACTAGAAATGAAAGCATTTTGCGCCCCATTCAACCCTGCCAAATACTAACAAATTAATAGTACATATATTAGAAATGAAGAGATTCTTTGCTGGAAAATGTTTCTCTTGTAAGTTAAGACACGAAATGGCCAAGGAAGTCCTGTGCTTAAGCTGCTTTGAAGCACTAGTAAACCTACAACTGGTAAGAAATCTCAGACAAAAGTATCAGTAACACTGCATGTGCACCACAAAGACTATGCAAGGTTTGTGGGATTTTCTCTTTTAAAATGATACTTTAGACATATCTAGATAAGTAAGAAAGTTTAACTTACTCTGGGGTTATCTAACCCAAGTTTTTAAGTCAATCATCTTTACCTTAATGCAGACAATAAGAAGAAAGTTACGTAGTAGCGCTCATCAGTCAGACTGAAAATAGGCATTCATTTGAATTGTACTGCTCTGTCGTTCAGATGGCTATCGGACACACCTTATAGACTTGTCTCTTACAGTCAAATGCAGTTTCGTACATGGTAAAACATTCCTGCAATCCAGATGACTTTTGCCAGAACACACAGATAAATTTCAGTGATGATTTGTATAAAAAGTGAGTAAAATAAGTTGTACTACAGACACTTGTGCACAAATGCCTTGGAAGAGAAGCTGATTGAACCTGCCTACAGAAAGCTCCATAGGGCTTTTCCTCTGCTTCCTTGTTCAGCACTAAACTCAGCTAAAGGAGACCCAGCGCCACCCCCAACAACAGTGTCTCCTTCTTTGGTGAGGTGTCTATTGTGGACTGGGAAGGAAATAAAGAATGAAACTCAAGCATCTCCCTGTTCCAAAAGGAAAATAAAGCAGGGTTGAGGGAGGGGGAAAGGAGAGACAGAGAGAGAGAGATCATGGCAAATACCAGATTGAATTCCCTCTGGCTCTGCTTCTTAATTAGGGGAAGACTAAGTGGAATATGAACAGATGGGAAACGAGCCACTCCCCACTTAGCACAGATCTACGAGCCACAAAGCCAGAACTGGGAGGATATCCTTCAGACATAGACAAAAAAAAAAAAAGCCTGACTCTTACCCTCCAAAAGATACAGGTTTGATGATCTAACAACCCTTTTACCATCACTTACTGCTACTACATAGCCCTTCTGTGTTGTGTCAGGAACCAGCGCAGCATGTATCTAGCTGTACAACATTGCAGCGTTAGCCATAGTAAATTTATAAAAATCACCTGCTTATACCATAGCATTAGTGAGCACAAAACTCAAAGAAAAGAGGGTCACACTGCCCTGTCCCCTTCAGATTTTCCCAGCCTTCTCCAACTCTGCCATGGTGTGCCTTGGTCCTCTGGCACAATTAAAACATCTGTCAGCCACACATACCCTGTTCCACTTAACAGCTTCACTTAGCAACTCACTGCAAGTCTCCTGCTCTGAGTGTGTGTTCTGCCAATTCCCCATTCACTTCTCATTTGTGAAGTTTTAATCTTGTGCCTGCTGGTTTTTTGGTCTCAGGAGAAAGAAAAGGTTTTGTACTTTTAAAGTGTGAATACTTTTATGAGGTCATTTAAAGACTATGCTAAATTACTTGTGTAATTACTTATACAAATGAAGACACATTTAACATGCCAAGCTCAGAGATACCTCTACTAGATATATTTGCAAAGAGTTCTTGATACAAAAAGTTAATCAGCACACCTAAATTACATGTCATCATTTCACCCAAGAACAGCATATTCTTTAGCAAATTAACTGAAAGGTTATTTAGTTTTACTACAGACCCACTCTCTTCCCTCAGCATCTCTTTCTGAAATTCTCAGCAATGTACACAGAGTTTTATTTCCTACAGTGAATTTATATTAGGTAAGGAAAAAGTTTTTTTTCCACAGGTGCCCTTAGGACCTGATCCACAATTCTTCGAAGTTTGCAGGAGCTTTTCTGGAGCTTTCAACAGAATTTCATAAACTAGAATCCAACACAACCACTACCCATCAGAAGCCATTTCATTTCACCCAGCCATTCCAAACTGAACTTCAATCTCTGCTTTTGGACAAGGAACAACTTCCAGAAAGGCAGTCTACATTTTTCCAACTTCAAAAGACCAAGATTTGCCACTGCAGTTTTTCTAGCATTTAAGCATTTATGTTGCTGAAAAGGTGAATCTAATTTTGAGTTTGAATTATTTCCTTTTCCTGTCATTCCAATTTATTCTTTCCTAAATTATCTAGTATTGTTTTTCTGCAAGGATACTCACATACTACTTACTTCTCTATTCTAATTTTTGCAAGTGCAGCAGGTCAAACTCTGTCACTCCCACCACAAGGCATTCTCTATGTCCTTAAATTCCTTTGATGTCATTTTTCTGTATTTTTCCTAAATCCAAATTTTCAACATCCTTTTTTAAGATGACTAGCACCAAAACTATATATAGTATTAGTTTCAGGTATAAAATAAACAGGTATTAAAATAAGTTAGAGCTCCTACTGGTCTTATTATAGACCTTCCAATTTATCCACCCAAGGGTGCAGTTACTCCCTCCTAGCCAGGAGCTCACACTAGTGCTAAATTCTTGTCCTCTTTGACCTCTTGTTCCTTCTCAGGGCTACTACCTCCCTGAACACAGCCTTCACCTCTGTAGTTCTGCACTCCTTTTTACCCATATAACTAGTCATCTGACCATATTAAAAGGCATCTCATTTGGACAGGCTCAGAATACCAGGCAAAGTGGTTTTTGTAAAAAATCCCTTGTCTTTATTCCACTTTGCCATTTAGATGGATTTTGCATTTTCTGCAAGTTTTCACTACATGAAATGTCAATTGCTCATTGACAATTAAATTTTGATCGTTGTCATTTAATCATCTATTATTTACATAATTTTTATTTTTTATTATAAAGCCCCACAATAATCGGCATTTTAAAAATAAAAGTCGCAAAATATCAAGCCAAATACTTTGTCAGAGGCATCCTCAAGAGTCCTTAGAAGACAACTAAAACACCACCTAATGCTTTATCCTTTGGAAGTCTATTTTTACCTTGCACATTGGTCAATAAAAATAGCAGCCTATTGTAATTAAGTGACAGTAATGATATTATTGATAATGCGAGTTATACCAACACCAGATATCAAAAAAAGGAAACCAATTTCCAGAGAGACTTTGGTTGTTTCTAAGAGCAACAAGTGAAGCTGTTTGGAGCTATTTTTTCCAACTGAAACCATTTTTGTAAGGAAAGAACATGGAGCAGAGCCACTAAAGTACAGGCAAAGCTTGTCCCCCCACTCACTCCATAACTGCAAGCTGTATCTATAACTGGCAATGCATTGCCCTCCTCTTCCAAGACAAACTGCTAGTGAGGCTCTTCCTCCTCTGCCCACTTTGCTTAAAATGCTCACAGCACAAATACTTAGCTCCACAGTGGGAGGCCAAGGATTAACCGCAGCCTCCAAGAGGGTGGAGAGATTTAAAGGTCAATTTAATTAGCTCATTCTAATCTCTTACACGTCTAAAGTAAATGTCATTGTTTTCTAACTTCTACTTTAGCAGACAAGATTATGTTTTAGAAACTTTCAACACATGAACTACGTGTTGAATGTAATATAAATACTTCATGTAACAAGTCTAAAAAGGGAGCCTAATAAAAATTGTCATTGAGTCAGAGCTTTTCCCAAAAAAAGAGAAAAAGGGCAAAAGGAACGTTCTGGTGATAAAGCAATGAGAGCTTTAGAAGAACTGTAATCTTTCAAACTGACTGGCTTAACAGCTTCTCATTGATTTAAATCTTTTCCATTTCACCATGTCTGGACAAAGGCAAACAACCTTTTCTGGTACTGTGATCTCATCTGAAAGTCGTGGAATGCTGAAATGAGCCTCACAAGCCCAATGCACCCTAAAGACAAATCAGATCACATCCCAGGCTATTTAAGAGTGCCTCTGGGCAAGCTTTACGTGAACAAGTAGGCAAAAACAAGTGCACAGATGATGCTCTGTGATGACTGAAATCATAGGTCAGTGGAAAAGCCTGGCAGTGGTTCATTGCTGTTGGAGGATTATGTACACATGGTCTGGTTGTTCTTCTGTGACAGCAGTTACAGTGGTGCTGCCCCGCCCATGCACAGCTTCTCATGAAGACAAGCTTGCAGCTCCCTCCAACCTTTTTTCTTTTTACAAGACCATGGATATGGATGAATTAGACCCGGATGACTGATTAAGAGGCATTATCAAAGACACACAGTGTCATACAACTGGACATAGATGCTCCAAGTTTTTTTTGCTGTAATTTGAAACAAGCAGCCCACTTCTGGGACAGTGTTCAGGACAGTGTTTTATCAGTGATTTCTAGAGAGAAGGCAGGCAAAGCGCTAGTGTTTTAATGTAACAACAGAGACACCAAACCCAGAGATGTCTGGTTTTGTCATACCAGAATGGGTATGGAAGACTTCTGGGTTTACTTTGTATGCTGGCACCACGCATTCTACCACTGCCACTGAGCAGGTTTATGTCTGCAAACACTGATGAGGAAACATGATCAGGAAACACTGATCTCTGACACAGATGTGTTTAAGAAGTCTGGAAGGTAGCAAAGCATACCTGACTGGTAACGTACGCTACAAGCACATTCAGTGGTACGACCTCCCCTTGCCTTTGGCAACTGTATGCACAATATTGAATGATGATTTCTTGTCAGCTCAAAAGCAGGGCTCTCAAGACCTATGGTGAATATCGTGGGACCTCCAAAAGATGCAAACAGGACACCACTGGTCCTGTGGTGCACTCATCAGAAATATAGAATCCCTTCTACGTTCTTGCTAAGATGCGGATGTACACACTCTGAACTCCTATGAACATTTACAAGCAAATTGAGTCCTGGGAGTGATTACTGTGGTGAAAAACTGATAGAAGGCGAAACACCAACTTTTTCTTTTTTGCACTGCGCTATCCTTCCAGGGAAAGGTTATAGGTTCCTTGACTTGGTCGAATGAGTTTAATGAATAAAACATGTGATTCTGTCCTAAATCAAGTTATCCTATTGAGATTGTAGGTCTGGATTTGGAGCTGTCAGCTTAAGGCATGCACTTGCTTTGGAAAGAGTTAGGGCCCTTTTTCTGGGAGCCTCTCCCCTTCATCCCAGCAAAGCTTGGCTTGATGCCTCACTTTCAATGGCTATCTCCATAAGAGCTCCGGGAACACCTATCAGCTCATTGTTTTGATGCTGCCAGCACATGCTAAATTACTTTTTTCTAGTTTGAATACCCAGTTGCGAACGATAGTTTAGACAAAGAACTGCTGAAAGCGAGGCAAATTAAATGTCTTCTCTAGGGAAAAGTAACAGAAACCAGAGGTTAAAATTTCTGTTGCCATACATACTAAGGTTAAGTTCCACCGTCACCAAATTCTTATTTGGGCTCACGCTTCAGGCACCAAATCCTAGAAACTAATATTCAGATTGCAAACTTCATTTTTTACATGCTGGAAAGACTACAAATGCTACAGTTTTTGTTAGAACAGCTGGCTCAACACCCTACTACCACTACTGCCTATGCCCACATCAAACAAGACATCAGCACTTCTGAACATCTTGGTGCCATAGTCCATTTGGGATCCACAAACTGTATACTCTGCTACAGGAAACTTGCCTGACAGATGAGCTCAAGAACTCTTCATGCACTGACAGACTTACCATGCTAAAATGACCAGCACAGGAATTTTCTTTTCAAGACAGTTCTCGCTTCCAGGACTTTTTATGCATTTTATTAAACATTCAATAAAAACATCACGTTTCAGGAAGAAGATCCAACTCCTAACACAGCTGTTGCTGACATACTTATTGCTGACCTTTTTATCTATAGTTTGACGCTAGAGGTGGCTCATTCCTTCCCAAACCAAGGGTCAATAAATGGAGCCATGAATTTCAGTGCAGGAGCACCATCAGAGAGCTCTGATTAATACTCGTCTGAAGAAACATACAATCTTAGATTGTAAAATAGTTTTTGAGCTCTTAATATGATGTCTTAGGAATGGATAAATCACATAAAATGAGCAAAAATATTCATAGGTTGACAAGAATTTTGGTGATCTGAAGTTTAGATATTTAGAAAGAAAATGACATTAAAAGCTGACTTCTGAAAAGTGAACCTAGAATTTCCATTATTTTCCTGATGCCACAAGAGGGTCTGGACTATAAATCTTTCTGTATAGAAAGCTGTGTCAGATATCAAAACATAAGGAGACACCCATGTCAGAAACGATACTGAGTTCATACGGTTTGTTATTGGGGCAATTACTTAAAAGCAGGAATTTTCAATTTTCATTTTAGGTTTCAATCTTTTATATGGAAAAATGTATACAGAGAAATAACAAACATCTCTTAGAAAGAACTTACAGACCATCTGCTAAAAGTTCTTCATGAATTCTTTGTCCTGTACAGAGAACCTCTACAAACTGCTCCTGCAGACAGGCAAAGTCAGATCTGAGCATGTCTCCTATTACACTAAGTACTAAAACTTCAAGGGAAAACAGTTGGGCTCTCCCCTGTCCCCAGTCGAAGCCTCATTAGGTACACACTGGGACATTGATGCCCTCTGGTATGAGCAACTGTATTTTATTGGGCAAGAACCCAGTCTCCCTTTTTTGCCTAGCAGAATCCAGATGTAGGATGCAGCAATAACTTTAAGCAAGAACAGATGTGTTGGAGCATAGTAAAGTAAGTTCCCATTTCCAGAGCAACAGCAGCAGAAGCATTTGTAACAGTAGTAGATCCTATTTTTCTAGAGTTTGTTTGGGGGGTGTTAAGCTAGCTGCTGGCCTGTTAATCACTCATAATTTTGCAGTTTACAGAAGCTAGTCCTATAATTCTTCTGATAGAATTGTACTCTTGGATTTTGCAAAATAAGAAATTACATCAACTGAGTTGAAAAGAAACTCCAAAGTTACAACAGCTACCCTATATATTCTGGGAAAGAAAAGAAGCCTTTCTGTAGAATAACCTTCACAAAACCAATGTCTAAAGCTGAGGGGGATGCAGAAATTAAAAATTAATTTAGGACTGTAGAGAGGGATTTACTTTACAACATCCGTTTTCTAATAAATTTTTCTCTTTTCTGCTAGGAACAGTTAATGCTCTCATGTATCTTCCTGTCGATGTTAGGAGTATCTTAAGAGTTAAGGATTCTTTTTCAATTAAATAAGACAACACTAACAAAAATACAAGATCAAGATAATTTATGCTATCAAGGCAAAATCTGTCCTTATTTAATGCTCTGGCTTGTGGAATTACTTTGACACTTAAAAAAAATTATCTTAAATCTGAGATCCATATGTACTTACTTGTAACATTCAACAGCACAAAGGAAAACAATAA
>NW_009605977.1:12742-15028 GCF_000690535.1 Cariama cristata | reverse complement strand
TCTTTCCCTTTGATAATTTATAGTCTATGTAAGTGGTTAAAATGGTTTTAAAGTTTTTCTATTATTCAAATGCAATTTTGACTCATACTGACTAATCATCATTTGTGTTCTCCTTTCTAAGAAAAAAGGGACAGATATTTTTTTAATTTGATGCAATAAATATCTTAGTAACATGATCGCCAAGAAGGAAGACCAGGGTCTAATAAAAGATTTTTTTGACAAAAGAACAAAGTTTCTTAACCTAGATTGAAGATTTAATTTGTCATAACAAGTTTCTACAGGCAATGTTTTAATAAAACTCAAGGTTTAACTAACCTCATACTATATTTTCCACATTGCTGTCCATAATAAAGAATGAATCACAAAAAAACCCCACTCACTATTAGTAACCACACATCTGTCTTCATGAAAGTTTAATCCTAGTTCAGTACTAATCAAAATGTCTAACAGAGATACCCAACTAGTATGAAAAACAGATAGATGTAGGACAGATTACCAAAGATGCCTCAAAAAAAGGAGTTGGTTTTCATCATGCGAAGGGAGGGAAGGGAGTCCATTATAGGAATTGTAATTGCCATTACTAGAAATGTCCTCCTGTAAGGCATGAACTACATACAATTTAAGGAATTCCCCTGACTCTGAAGTCAGACTACTTGTAGGAAAAAACTTGTACTTTATGAGACTTAAATCTCTCTTCAGGGATAAGAGATCTCTGTAGGAAAAGATCTCTGTATTAGCCATTCCACGTGTGAACTAAGCCTACGTGTTAAGCAGTCCACAAAATTACTGTACAAAGTGAATAACACAATGTCAAGAATTAAAATGAGTACTGCCCAGTAGTTAGAGCATACACTACCAAAATCTTTGGATGAGGCAGTTTGGGGTTTTTTTGTTCTGTCCCCCCGCCCCGCCCAGTCTTCCCCTGTGAGTAAGCACTACCTGCCCTCTGGAACAACTCATCAAGGACATCTGCAAAACATTCTGAAAACAAAAACATTTAAAATGAACGTTCTTCCTGATCTAAACTGATGTGTCTGACTAATGAATAAGGTAATTGGGTTTATTTATCTAAACCAGTCCTATCTTGCTCAATAATGGGAATGACATTGTTCACAACTGATAAGGACTCCCTTCCTGAGAATCATTATATAAGAAAAATTATCCAGAGAAAGTTATTTGCTGTCTCTTCCATAAGCTTTCCCTCAGTTCAGTACTGCACAAGCTTCTTCCAGTTCATGTTTGGCTCCGAGTACAAGACAACTATTTTAACCAACATTCACTGGAATAACTTCCTTGAAGACAAAGATTATCTGAAAAAAAGTATATACAGTGAGTCTCCCTTTGTCAAATTAGATTCGCTTTTTAAACTCACAGAGAATGTAACCTTAAAGTGAAAGCAACTTCTACTTTTAATAAGGATAATCCCTGTCTTACACATGAGGTGACTTGGATTTTTGTTTATGTGTATTTCCATAAAAATAATTTAATTTTGAAAGTGTGTTCAAAACATATTACTACTTTGAGCACTTTTTTTTTTTAAATTTTATCAGAACAGTCTAGTAGAATAAGAATTCAGAGTGATAAATTGCTTGGGTTGAGGAAAGAAAGAATAGTGAATGCAGACATTGCCCTCCCTTTGGTCAAAATTAATATCAACTATCTTCTTTTTTTGCCAAAGATACTTGAAATACTAAGTAGCATTGAAGATTTTTTGCTAACTAATAATTTTGTTGAATCAAAACCCAGGATGTGGTTACATTTTCTTCTTTTAGATTGTTTGGTTACATTGTAAAAAAACCCAAAACACATAGCTCCAAATGAGTACTTTTGTTTTTAATCTGAAAATACAGATATTTTATTTAATGACAGTCCTGTAATACTGTTTTATCATTGTTATCATTAATAAATCCAAACAGCAGTATAACATAGTTACAACAGGAATTTGTTGTAGAACAGCGGTGCAGATGGAAACATTTCACAGCGCTGCAGAATGCAGCATTTTTGATTACGCCAAGTTTGCCAGTTTTAACTACTGACAGTGTCTTAAATCTTCTAATACGGATTTATTGAAATAAAACTTTGATTGCCTAGTAATGTCATTACCCCATCTTCTAAATAGCAAGCATGAAACGACACCATAATTTTTAAAAGTTTAGGAGCAATCGCATGACCTTCTTTGACACACTGAAGTTTTTCCTTTGTCAAGAAAAAGGAAATCTTCACATAGAGGGATCAAATAACTTCCCAAACAATAAGATCCTCTTTGGTCCATCTGAAAAATTGAAG